>NC_134038.1:27305566-27605566 GCF_965140245.1 Athene noctua | reverse complement strand
TTTTTGCAGCTAAAGAACTTTAAAAGTCACCTGGAGAGAAGAAAATAAGAAGAAAATAATAGATACATATGAAAGCCCTGAAAATTTTCCCAGGCCAAAACATATCCTTAACAAATCAAGAGAGTGGTGGTTTTTTGCCTGTTTTAAAGGGGTTTAATGTTAAAAATCCAGGTCTTGTCTACCCCAGAGGACACTATGTTAGCTGCAGAGCTAGTCAGATACTTAGATCCCAAGAGAATGAAGAAATCTGAGCAACTCAGAAAACAGATGTTTTTAGCTATATTCTCTAGATTCTTTACTTTTCTTAACACTCATTTAACTCCAGTAACAAATGAACACTGATGAGAAATGATGTCTTTGTTAAAGATTCAATACCCCTTGAGAGTTCCAAATAAGCATCTGAAATTCCCCAAGAAAGTTCTTCCACAAACAAAAGGTTAATTACATTTTAGTGGGTATCTCTGGGTGAAGGCTATTTTTCTGCCATGCAATTACAATAAGAGTAAATTGAAGGTTTTCAGGATTTCAGGGGTTTGATTGATGTGTTCATTAATTTACCTTTTCAAACCGAGGAAGAATCAAGTTTTAAATATTTTATTAATCATTTGCATTTTTCTTGAGGTCGTTTTTCTACTGTTACTTTGTCTGATTGCTACCTGATGACTGGATCGAGATACCAAAGTCCTTTCTTGTCCTGATTTTCTAAACAAATGAGGTTTGTGCGTTCACACAGTTGGGATGACTTTCTTCTTGCTTGTAACTTTTTAACTGTTTGGCCATTTTCAATCAAATTAGACAGTGTTGTAAGGGTTTCAAACAGGTTGTGTTGTGTTCCAACAGCTTCCAATTAGGTGTCCAGGTAGGAAAGGGAGACCCTATTGATACCACTGCAAGAGATGCTGCAGGATGATCTTTCTCTTTTTAACACAGGGAATTCACACCAATTTCACACAGAAAACACAGACAAGGTGTTGCCAAAAGTGACTCCTGATTAGACACCAGATGCACACCTGTAGGAAATCAACCTCTACTAGTTTGGACACACATCAAGATGTTTGTTTTGGGAAAAAAGAATTACATGAGCAATGACATTGCATTTATATGCTTATCATCTGGCAGAGCTCAGGCTTATTTGAAAGTTACTTCCCCTCAGATAACAACAGCCATGCAGCACCCATTTTAGAATTCCCACCCAGCAACTCTAGCTGGGATAAAAGCGTATCAGCTTGTTCTTGTATGCTGTGTGAAGTTCCCACATGGGAACTCATGCATATGGGTGAAGTTCCCAGTTAGACCTGGAATAGTGCCAACTACCATCACCTCTGCCGCAGCTGGGAGTTTAGTTTGAGGTCAGGGTCTCACATGGGCACTCACTGTAGCCTGATGACAGTCTTTAGGTTACCATATCACTATGGTGATCTGACAGTTTGCCCTCTAATCTCAACTGCTGATTGCATTATTTACAAAGCAAACAGAAAGAATTAATTTACTCTCCAGACAAGGCCCAGCTTTCATGTAACAATTTGCTCCCTCTGCCTGTGTCTATAGAGAAGCATGCCTGTCTCAATCAATAGGTGAAAACAACCAAAAACACAGGCCCTTGCTTTCAAAACATTTCCTATTTTTGCTAGCAGTTGCCTATGTATCTAGGAGGATGAAGGATGATTGTGTGAAGGTAGCTATAGAAAAGCCACCCAGAAGGATGGGTGACTGCCCAGGAATAGTGCAGGTGATCAGTTTGAGCAAAGGAACTGAAATAAGGGGTGATGGTATTCAGGAATACTGTAGCAACATCAATACTTTCAGGAATCAGAACCTTGATGGTCTGGGAATGGTACAAACTTAGAGAATTCATCTTCATTTAAATGCAAAAGAGAGTATTTAGATAATACTCATGACAAGCTCCTGTTCTGCACCAATTGATTGACTCCTTTAGTTGGGTGGCCCAGGAATGCCTGGCTTTTGTCTAGAGCTTCTTCAAGGCTAGACCTGGAAACCCTCAAATGAGGGCATCCTGGAGGGGACTCCAATCAGTCAGGATACATTTTCTCCCATTTTCTAAGCAAGTGGCTTGGAGGTCCAGTGTTCCTGCCAGTCTCTGAACAGCTTACCAAGTCCCAGGAGGAGATGCCAGTAAAAATCATTCCTGTTTTCCATACCATAGGCTCTGGTTGAGGGAAATGCTTAAATGTGTATTTTTGGTAATACAGAGAAAACTAATGTAATATGGCATCCTGTCCTGCATGGCAGGGATGTAGTCCAGCTGTGGTGGATCTCTGTGAGGGAAGAGATGTGTTTCCTAAAGAGAGCTTGTTTTTGTTGGCTAAAAGCTGAGAACCGAGAGGAAGAGGAGAGTGAAAAGGGGAAGAGGAAAGTGAAAATGGGAAGAGGAGTTATATTGGCTCTCTCTTTGAGGATAGTAAGATCATATTTTGATGTTGCATTTTGAAATAAGAGGATTCCCTTTTTCATTCTAAAAATGTACCATAAAAATGACACCACTATTTATTGCAAAGCATTAAGAAAGACTTTATGTCTATTATTTAACAAGTGAAAATATTAGCTCTCTACTACTCTCTCAGTGAGGTTATGCTGAAATTGAAATCTATGGCTGTCCTCTACCAGCTTAAGACCACATGCTTCACTTTCCTAAGGATCATGGAAAGAAAGAAAGAAAGGCACCAGTGTAAAATACTTTATCAGATGCTGACCTTCTGGCGGGAAGTCAGAACCATCTTGTGGGAAAATGAATAACTCCTAGCTCTCAGTCTCATTTTTCCTGATGCTGTACATAGCCTTGTCCTACCTCCATGCTCTTGCTAAGCTTTTATTTCATGCAGGACTTGCAGAGGATATCAGGCGTCCATTACATTTATTCCCTTATGTTTTTACAGATACATATATAAATACACATACATAAACCCCCAAATCTAATAATTAGTTCTCCTTATGGCAGCATGAGCACTTGTTCCAACTCAGTCTGCTGAAATCATTAAAAAAGTCTCTTTGCCAAGAGAAGCCATGTTTAGTCAAAAACTTTTCCTAATATATCTAAACCAAAACATACACAAAAAGTACTTAAGCCTGAACAAAGTCTCTAACCGCTAAAAGACAAGAATCATCCAGAAGAAAAAAAGCCTTGGATTCTATTTTATCATGATGTATCATTTTACTCCTTGGTATATGAAAGTCTCATCAGAAACTCGAATCAGATTTATAGCTTTCCCACAACTGTGTAAGCAAGTAAGTAACATTAAAGCAGACTGTCTAGCTCAGGACAGCAATTACATTGCAACTGTAGAGAAATAGGAGCTTAGTACAAAGTCATTATCAGACACATATTACAAATTCAATGTGTTGCACATAAAATATGTATGATTTCTCCTTACTGTATATCATGTACCAAAATATAATGTGCTTCTGAGGCACAAATGAATTTAAAATGAAATATTTTATTGAAAAAACACACAGTTTTCCTGATATAGGTAAATGGAATTTAAAATTGAAAACGTTTCACAACCATCCATTAAAGCATACTTTGAAATATTCTTAGAATCCAGATTTCCTGCTAGGGAAATGAAGTAGAGTTAAATATCCTAAGCAGGAAGCTTGCCTGCTAGACACTATTTGCTAATAAAAATTTTTATGACAAGAAATGATGATACTTTACAAGGTAAACACTCACAAGTCTGGGAGAGTGCAGATAGCATGGAAAAAACCACCAGTATGCTATTTTTTTGCATGGAAGAACAAGTCTGTTAGAGGATGATGGGAATGATAAGGACATAGTCTTGGAGAAGTTTGATCAATATTTTGTGAATGTGTTGTTGTTGGGTTTTGGTTTTTTTACTAAAATGAAACCTTTTGGAGGGCTAATCTGTTTTTGCTCTGTTGCTCTGCTTCTTACTCTAGCAGGAATCACAAGGGTCTAGGAGTGGGGAGAACGGTTATTCCAGCCATGTGTTGGATTGGTGAACACCCACCTCATGCTACACCTTCAGGGCAGAAATCACACTGGAAGCTGGGCTGGACCGTGGGCTGCAGGGATCTGACAGAGCCCTGAGCGAGGGCAGGGTAACGCCTCAGCTGCTGTATTTTATCCTGAGGGTTGCACTGGCACTCAGTATAAACAGATTCAAGTGCTGCAAAGGGAGATCTGTGCCTCTTACAAGGTTGGAACACAAAATCTAAGCCAGTCCCTTTTACAGAGAAGTTGCTCTAGGAAAATCCTTACCCCAAAGGCAAGTGCAGTCTGAATACAGACTGAAAGACACTTCCTACGAGAGGGCTCTAAAGTACATCTCTGTACTGCACAGAAATATGCAGAAAAAAAGAACCAGCAACTAGTCAGAGAAAAGTAGAAATAAGAATAATTGAAGTGTCTGCAGGTGAACTGCAGAAACTAGGAACAGAATAATACACTTTCTCTTACCTGCCCCTTCCAGTCCTACAGCTGTGCTCTCCCAGCCCACAGTGCAGGTGTATTCCTGAGGTTACCTGTGAGTGTGGGTCCCCTCCGTTGCTCTTTTAGACTTTAGATGTGTAAGCACACAGCCACCTGTCTGCCCCTTCTTGGATTGAACTCCTTGCTGATGGAGCCATAACTCCAGAGCACATTTGCCCTCTGTGGGTTTGGGAAAGCCTTTGAGTATCATATTTTGTGAAGTGCATCACTCTGCTTATCAAGACTTCTGTCTGCCTACATAAGGAATAATGCTGCCTAAGTGCAGAGGAAGTTAATTATGCACAGAATAATTAATAGCAATTTACTTAGTGCATCTATATACTTACTCACAGAAATAGGAAGCACACTTGAAGTGCTCCCGTTGGTTTAAGAGAGAGCCCACTTTACCCAGTGCTCTTCCCTTCCTGGGCTGTCAATCTAGGGAAGCTCTGATCAGGGGAATTGAAAAAACATGGTCACTGGGCAGTATTTGCCATCACTGACTTGTAGGTGAAGATTTATGAGACAATTGTGTTTTAATAATAAACACATAGGTTTACCTTACTTGACAGAAGTCAGGCAGGCAATGCATTGCAGAGAGTCCAGCAGCGTTTGCTCGGCTGCACACTGAGAAAAAGTCTTCTCTGGTAGAAGGAGAAAAGCCTACAAATTTCTCTTGCCATCTCCAGTTTAAAAGTTAACAGTTCAGATTTCTGAACACTTGCTAACCCACTCTCCAAAATGTATTCAGGAAATCTTGACAGATTGCCGTTGTTCAGGGCCTTTGCAGGAATTATCAAACCTGTCAGCATGGCCATTATTAACATAACAATATCAGAAAGAATCTGAGTTATAGCACTGATGTGAGGCCAGGCTAGAGCATGCTCCCACTTGTATAGCTCTCACAAGGGGCAGCAATCCTATGATTTTGTCATGAAAATGAAACATGTAACTTGACAAAATCAAAGATACAAATTTGAGTAAACACTTTCATGAGAACTGAGTCCCCCCACCTTCTCTGGAAATGTATACAAAGGGAGAAGTGAAGATACACCCATTTACAGTGTTGACTGATTTTCTCTGCAGATCCACCTTAAATCCTTTTTTTTTTTTTTTTATTCCCTTAAAGCTGCACATCCCAGCTGGCATGTCCCAATCCTATAAACGTCTCGATATAATACAACATCATTGTCTGATGTATGGGCTTCCATTTGGTGCACCATGTCCAAAGAATATTTCTTCATGCTCGAATGACTCATGTATGAGGAGATTAATCTCTCTGGGGGAGAAATCGGTGTCTCTCCTATGGAAGCAAGTTGCTATGCACACATTAGCTGTCGATCTCACTCGTGTTTTTAATATTCAGGGTACAGCTTCTATCTGCCATAAAAATCCTTTTGTCCTTCCCCAACTTGGTGTCATTCTCCAGCCCCATTTGCAAGCAATAGGGAAAATTTAAACTTCATCTTTAAAATAGTGCAGTGAAGTAACACACTCAAAGATATTACTCATTTTTAACTTGTAAGCCTGTTTGCTATTCTTTCTAGGTGCCAGGTAGTCTTACTTACCCTTTTCTTTAGCCTGCAGCTCTTAGCAAGAGGATATAAACAGCTGGCTTTGCTAAGTGAAGAGGGCATCCGTTTTGATTTAGATCACTTCCCTGGATTCTCAAAGAGATGAGGGTTAAGCCTATACGATTTTGATTTCTGGCAAGGCAATATTTAACAGGCAGTTTCTGTCTTTGAGGGAAATGAAAGCACAACACACACGCATCACTAGATGTACATTACCACTTTCTTGTTGGCTAGGAAATAAAACTTATGTTCCAAATGTTGTCATCAATATGAAAACTTCTTCTGAGCTTTCTTATTCCTCCTGTTTCAAACCCTGTTTTCACATCCAGTGAGCAATGGTAGAAAGCAGTAAGGACAGTAGCATTATAAGTAAATTTGCAGATATATTAATTCACACTGTAAACTACAATTTAAAGATCAGGCAGAGCATTTCTCCCACAAGGAGACATTATCTAAAAAATTGCATTCAAAGTCACACTTTTAGTTTTATGCAGCTTTGTCTTTTACTGATATCTATCAAAAACCTGAGGTTGTCGCAGCCAGTGCCAGTAAGCAATCTAGAGCTATTAATTAGTACATCCATGTTTTTGCCACAACAAATATTTTAATTTGTCCTCTAAACAGTGTTCATGATATTAGCCCTTTGCTCCTGTTTTATTTTTGTCTGTGTGATATACATTACACATGAGAGAGTCCTACGTCCATATGTCCACAAATTGCAGTGGACATATGGCAGCATACAGAAAAGCGGTCTTTTACATTTTGCACACAGAAGCCTTTGCAACTATTATCATGGAGGCATTACAGCATCCCTTTATGTCATGTTGCTATTTAGTCAAGTTTGTGTCATGTATTTGAACCTTCTCAGCTGGCTTGATTTATTTTAATTGTAGGCATCAGGTTAGTCTATTTGTAAAAAGCAGTGTGCAGAAATTGCCCTAGTAATAATTCCTGCAACAAATGTCATTTATTTAGTTGATTAAGAAGAAATGTTGGTTATACTTGTGGAAGAGAACAATAACATATTTTTTTTAGACATGTATTGAATGCTATTTGTCATTAGTTCTCTATCTAACGAAAGGATATATGGGCAAAGAATTGCCAAAGACAATGGAAAAAAAGCAGCCCACAGGAAGGATTTATGTTTCATTCTGAATTCTAGAAAGTGGTGTTATCTCATGAAAAATCTACTGAAAAAATTATATCGGTTAAAAAAAGCAGGTTGGTTTGAAATGCCCAGACTTTTCAATACAAAGCTCAGGCATTTCATGTAAACAAGGTGTATTTTAAGAGGGGATGTATGAAGATGTTCACTTTCAGGCATTCAGATTAAAAAAAAATCTCGTGGAGAATGAGTGAACGGTTCCTTCCCAGCCAGCTCAAAGCAGGCAGCACTGTCTGGAATATCACTAATAGATGCTGATGGGCCAAGCTCAGAAGTGATACTTGGATGGGTGTGGGAGTTACTGGATGTACATCCACACAGGCAGTGCTGCTAGGGAACTGCCCGCCAAACACCTATGGACTCACTCTCAATATTTTCCATGCTTTTTTCATAAGTAATTTTGTTCTTAAAATATTCTGAGGAAAAGCAAAAAATAAAGAAGAATGCCAGGAGAAGAGCTTGTAACTGGACACATTTTGTATTGAGATATGCTCTAAGAGCAGGATTCAGCTCAACTCTCTCCAGCTTGTCTAAAGGTTTAGCCCATCCACTCCAGTCCACTAAGCAACCTCTCTTTCAGGCACCTTTAGAGGTCTCACCCATTTTAAGGAATAAATTACTCCTGAAGATGTCTATGTCTCTCCAATGCCTATGGAAAGAGTAAATAGGAGCCAGATTAGATACCTACATGTCTAACACTGTCATTTTACTTGGCTGATATTAGGCAAGAGGAACTTCACTCTCAGGTTGAAGTTTCTCCCCAGACAACAAACATACTGCAGAAGATAATAAAACCTCTCATTTGCAATAAATCTTTAAGTAAGTCCATTTAGCTGATGTTTTAAGGTCCACAGGCATCCCACTCAAACAGGTACTCAGCTGTGGGACATACTGCAGGCACAGCTGGGAACAGGCTTTGTGCTGTTCCACCACATACTGTCTGCCAGTGGTTCCCAGAGCTAGGGTTGGCTGACAGAACTCCGAGTTCATTGGCTCTCCCATTCTCTGCCTGACACAATTTCTGCAGTACAAAATTGGACACGGAGAGGGAACAGATCCACTGGGCACAAAATAACCAAAGTCAGGCAGAATATCTGCTCCTTTTGTCTTATCCAGCATCTTCTGACACCATGGCAGAGCTCTTACAGATGCCGGCAAGGGTGGGCCCTTCTCTTTTTATTGCAGTGATTACTGTCAGGTGCAGAAAGACACCTGCAGTCTTAGAAATAATAGTAAAGCAATATCTGGACTCAAACACCACCAATAATTTCTCTGTAAAGACTTATTTATACATATGCAGTTGGGGGGAGAAAAATGCAAAGGCTAAGATGCTGGTTCAGATATCCTGAGTAAAGCTCAGTTGTTCTGCTGTTTCTGGTACAGAGCAAAGGAGGAGCAGCATCACTGCACACCTCCCATTACTCCAGCGCCAAGCTGGCGTTGGGGGAAAGATCTGAGAGCCTTAATAGTGCTAGAGCCCTGTGCAGACAGACAGACTGACGACAGCTGTGTGCCTCCCACATTGCGGCTACCTACTTGTAGAAGGTATAACCAATCTGGTTTCCTAAGGCTAAGCAATAAAAGTTCTGAATAGCAAGGTTAAGTAATAAATACAAAGCAAAGGGAAAGTATTCCCTCAATTCTTGAATAAAACATTCCAAGAAAGTGCAGTGCTAATGGAACTGAAAAAATAAGCACAATGTAGCAAAGTAGCACAATGTCTCCTCAAGTGCAAGGAACATCATGTACACTGTCTGATTTAAATTTTATGCAGTTTCACCCCACACATTTCAGACGAGAGCAGTAACATACCCCTGGGTTCTCTTGTTTCCTTGCATGCAGGAGGTACAAGGGGCTGCTCTTTTCCTTGTATCTGTTAAGAACTTTCCAAGCGGATGACAAGGATAGTTGCCAGCTAAACTAAGCGTGAATTAAAGTTACTTTTCATGTGCCCAGTTACAATAGTTACCTGGCAACAAGTGTTCCTTTTCTTTCTTCCCACAAACTGGTAGTGTAGGCAAAAATGTGAGTACTAAATTAATTCCCAAATTAAGTGTAGAACTCCTGCCAGGATGAATTTCTTGGCTGGGATGGAGAGTGTGGCTCCCCTGACTCCAACCAGTTCCACAAGGACTGTGCTGTCCCCAGAGGTTGTTCATTGACCAAGATATAGGTCTATGGTATGGGAGTAAAAAGCATGACAGCTAGAAGGCAGAGAGAGAAGTGGTCAAACCTGAGGTCCTGTTAGCTTAGAGAACCAGTTCAATACTCGCCGTCTTCACCAGACTGATCACAGAATATTCTCTCCCTTCTTCCATATAGATTGGACTTAATCTTGGTGGAATGTGAATTTACAGGCCCATTAAATTTGAAAAGCACACAGCTCCACTCACACCATGCAAATCATGGGCAGGCTCCCCAGTGAGGACGTCACTCCACCGGGTCTGACATGACAACACACTTAGCTGAGGATCTGTGCCAGAGTACCTGCTTGGTTTCACTACTCAGTCCTCATGCTTTAATTGAGAGACATTTGAGGTTTGTTTATTTTTTAAAATGTAGCATGATTTTAGCTGCCTGCTTCTAAGATCTGAGAAATACTGTGGTGCAAAACAACCACTGCACCACCGCCTCCCCACAATTACTTACAGCAGCAAAAAGGACTCTAAGGCTGAGGACAGAATGCGAAGGTCTGCCTAAGTCTGATGTCTGCTTCTAAAAAATAGCTAAAAAAGTGTAAATCCTTCCTGTAGCAGACTGAGCACAGCATATATGCCTAAAGGATCCTTAATGCTTTGTGAGTATGGAATGAAACAGGCTGTTTTATCTGCTCTCACACCATAAAAGTGGATCTGTGCACAGTTGTAGGTGAAGACATACAAATATGAACAGCAACAAGTATCACATCGTTAGGTCCAAGCTTATTCCTCTTTTCCCACAAGTCCACAGCTCCCCTTTCAAGTCCCAAATGACTTGGATCCAGAGCCAGGTTTTGTTGCAGTTTCACCTGTACAGACGTTGAGGGAGGTGGCAATGGGAAACTCAGTGGGAAGGAGGGTTAAGGGCTTGCCTGTCACGGGTTGTGTGCTCAGCAGAAGGCAAACCTCCATTCCCCATTGACAGGTGTTTAGATGACTCTTCAGGAACTCCAGCTTGGCCCAGTGAATGTTTTCCTGACCTTGGTCTGTACCTGTACCCCACCTCTGTTTTAATCAACTGATTATTAAAACTACCGAAGCTTCCAGTTTTCATTCCCTTTTCTCCCCACTGCATTTCATCTTGGTGTTCTACAGCAATTCCAGTTTCTGTAGAGTTTTGTATGTCATCTACTCATTTTCTGGTGTGACCTCTTGCTTTTCCACCCTCTGTCATCAGCCAGTGTCCCTTCCCTGCTGCTACCCCCAGCTCATGGACAGGCGCTGACGGGATACATGGACAACCCCACTGCACACAGCAAGCAAGAGCAGGTTGGCAATAGGCCTCTGCAACCCAGTTCTTATCCCCACCCCAACCCACAGACAATGCTCAACACCCCAAAGCCCAAATGCCTCCAACATGACAGGCAAGGCAATGTTTTCCCAGGCTTTGCAGAGAGTGCATGCGGGAAAGGCATCCTGCTTCACTGCTGCAGTATAGTCAGAGGGCAGCGACCTCACAGCTGCGAACTATAACCTTTTAGAAAGTGTTTAATGCAATCTTTATGGCAGCCATTATTTTTACAGTGTTTTCACTTTGAGAAAGAAAACAGAGCAAATGTTTACAACAGCTTAACCAAATAAGCTCAACAGGTGAGGTGCGGTGCTTACCTGGGCCAGGCCAGCCCACCTGACAGCTCATGACTCTCAATGGCTGGAAATCAGTCAAAGGGGGGGGTGGAAATGGACCTTCACTCAGAAAGGGAAAAGTTTCTTCCTCTGCTTCAGTTTTTGTTTGTTTCTTTAAGTAACAGACTGTTTCAGAAAAATAAACACACAGAAGGGCTCAGGGCAAAGATACATTTTGTATACAGCTTTAATGAAAACATGTTTTTCTTGTTAACACCTTGTTATATCCTAAAATCACAATACAGAAAAAACTGTGAATAAGGCTGCGTGCATAGACATCTCAGATTTTTAATGAAATTCACAAACCAACATAGCTTCCCCCACATGCTCGCTGCTACTATGGCATTGGCAGCTCTTGGAGTGCGTGAACCTGTCTGAGCATTACCTGCATGTTCGCTGTATGCAGTGCACTGCAAGGGGTGCTCAAGTACAGGTTTGCAGCACTAAACTCTTCTCACCAGACTGAAAAGTGCACAGAAATGAGATATAACTGTCAAAGCCATAGGCCGAAAGTATTTTTTTTTCACTAGAGCTCACTTTTGCAGTCTCACAGACAGCGTGCTTTCATATAAGCCAAAAGCATCACGCTATAGACTGGCTAAAATATTAGAGGAATTTCTCTGCACAGCCTCTCAGAGTTTGGGGTGGATGTTTCTTCACCACATTATGATTAATACATTGGCAAACACACACTATCAGAAGTGTTTATCTGAGTGGCTTCATAAGGCCCTTCAGGACTCAGCATAGCATGTTCCATCCAGAAGATAATATTTCAGTTTCAAAAGACTTCAGCAGCTTCTTTCCAACAAAATTTTGTAATTTAATTCCCTGCTGAACCATGTCGGCCGAAGCTGCTGGGTTGCGGAAGTGAGATAGGATTCAGAAGACAACCAACGCTACGCAGAGCTGGAAAGGAAATGCCATTTGTAAAAAATAAAAAAAGTGACATTTTTCTCTGATAATGACCCCAGAGTAACTCTGTTCCCTGGTAATGATCCAGAGCCCCATGTTTCTGCGATCTGCTGGGCCACCATGAAAGAGCGGCATGTTGCTGTAATGAGTGACAGCAGTCAGAGAAAGGATCTTGGGACAATGCTGACACTGGAAAGCGGGTGCTGGTTGTTCGGTGGGTAATGAAACCCTACTTGTAATGAGGAGACAAGAAAAGATGGTACTGGAAATTGCCAGTGTTTGAACTCTGAAACTCAGTGGGAGGGAAAAGAGAAGCAGTTTTTGTGAAATACCTTGTTCTTGGGAGTTTCAGAGAAAAATCTGTGCTTTGGGGCACCTGAATGCTCACTCAGATCAACTCTTAAAGAAGAAGCTTGAATTTCCTCATATATTTAGTGACGAGAGGGGGCCTTAAAGCAGGATTTAGACCCACTTTATACCACATTATTAATATCAAGAAGCCATAAAAGACCTTTAGTATTATTGCAAATCGCACTTTGAATCCCAACAGAGTACAAAAACTGAGGCTGAACTAGAATATCAAACTCAGACTTTGGCAAAGTTCAGAAATGAATCTCCTTTTAAAACTGTTACTCAGTTTAGAAAATAGATCAGTCATCTGATATGCGAGCTGCAATTCCCATTAGCTTTGGGGAAATTCTCCTATTGATCTGGACTCCTAGCACAACTTAACTTCTGCATAATAATTACTGCCCTTGGAACATTGCTACTTCACTATTTGTAAGGACAAAAGAAAAGTACTGCCGATTTTATAGGATAAAGTGTTTTGTTTCTCAAAAGGGTACAAGTCTATCAAACTTGAGAGAGAGTAGCCTCCGGTGCAGATGGATGGGTATGATACAGCAATTCATTCCTGCTACTTCTTCAGTGCAGATACAGTAGCATTATTTTTAGCACAGCAGGTGTAGAAAAGGGTGGTTTTGAAAGGAAGAAAACAAGAAAACAAAAATAATGAATTATTTATGCAAGTTAAATCAAAATATGCTCCATATAAATGTTTAATCAGGTTTTCACCAACTTCTCTCCATATGCTCTGCCTTGCTCAACAGCAGATTTCTAATGGAATCACTAAATATATTTTAATAGCTCTGTACATAGTATTATGCAATTCAACTTCTGCTTATAGAGGTTTTTTCATTCAAAGCAGCTACAGTAAGATAAACAATAAAGTCTCTCAGAGTTAATATTTAAAGAAAAGAATTAGTGAAAACTATTGAAGGATTTTCCTTCTACAGCCTACAGTCACAGACAAGTGCTACAGGGGGTGACAGTCATGCAATATATACAAATACAATCATTGTGTCAATACTGATTAGGGCAGATGAAGGTCTTTGTCACATTTGAGAAATACAAGTTGCATTTGTCTGATGACTTGCTGGGACAAGCAAAAGAGAGGTCACTCTGGCTCTTACATTAGGACTCCAGAAGGCCCTAAAAGCCTCCACTGCTCTTTTTCCATCTTTCAAAAGCATTCAAATGAAATCAAAGCCAGTCTGTGGCTTATTACACCTGGTTTGCTGAGTTACCAGCTTTTACCCCACAGGGCCGTCTTTTTAGAAATGCCTGAGAACTCAGAGCCAGTATCCTGGGTGGGCTGTCAATCACCACCAGCCATGGCAGCTCCCCAACCAAACCAAAATACCTACAGAGCTCTTCCTTTTCTAGCACACCAAAAGGCTGACACACAAGTGCTCACTCCCCCTTTCCAGAACATAAGCAATTCAATACCCTCAGCTTTCCCTCAGCACTAGCTGCTCTGTTTCTTGTCTTCCTTTTTATACAAAGCATCTGGTCCCTGCAGATTAACAGAGCCCAGCTGCATCTGGTCTCCAGCCACTTAACCCCTTCTGAGCTGATTCCTCATCTCCGCAAAAGAAAACGGGATTGCCAGCTTTCTAGTAGCCTCCTGGGACTTGCAATAGGATCATCCTTACCAGCAAGGACAGTATAGGTTTTAAACTGGGGAGAAAAGCTTGCCATGGTCTGAAAAGATTTTTATTTTGTGTAGTAAACCTAACTATAGAGATTAGAGACAAGGGTGTGAGAGAATTAAGCAGACTTGGAAACAATAATGTCA
Source organism: Athene noctua (assembly GCF_965140245.1). Taxonomy (NCBI): domain Eukaryota; kingdom Metazoa; phylum Chordata; class Aves; order Strigiformes; family Strigidae; genus Athene; species Athene noctua. Next base: position 27,591,510 of record NC_134038.1, on the reverse strand, counting down.
TATACAAATGTATTATGGATTTATGAGCATCATTTTATAACTTGTTGAGTTTTATGTGGAATGATCTCTGCTCTGTAACTACCTTAATTATTTTGTAAAATACTTCACTGTTATGCTGTTGCTCTTTAAGCATGCTGTGTAGTAGTTAAAAAATATTCAGACAGATTGCACACCTGTATGAAATACTTACAGGCTTTCCAGAGGGGACCAGAGTCTTTGTTCACAAGGGTTTATTCTTAGGGCTTGTGAAATCTTCAGAAACATAAGGTCAACATTATATAGATATTTGTGATGGCTGCAGTATTTTGTACCTGCTGGAGAAAATCTCAGAAATTAACATTAGTAGCTTTGTTGAAAATGTCTATGTATTAATTTAGCTATGTTTGCAGTAACAATATCTTTAAACATCTTACATTGAATGCTTTTTCAACTTCTGAATAATCATTCAAAATTAGGAGTAAAGGTGTTTGAATAAATGTGTTTGTGGAGAGGGCTTGCCTCTTCAGAAATAAAGTGATTTTTCATATCTCTAAGTGCAGAGCAACTATTGATAGTTTAGGAAGATGAAAAAGAAATAATGAAGTTGAAAGAATAAAGGCCCATGCATTTATGAGTTTACTAGGATTATAGATCCAGTAACCTGTTTTCTCCAAGTCCTTCAGGTTGGTTTCAATTAATGAAGTTATTTCTTCTTCACTGTAGCTTTCAGCGCCTGCTCCTACCAAAGAACTTCCTCTTTGGAAGGCTGTTGTACCCTTTCCTAGCAATTCTGTTGTGAGACAGAAATCTGCTTAATACCAGTTATATTGTCTTCCAAGTGAGCCATCTAAAGGATACTCAGGACTCATGTAACTGCAGCTAGAGCTGTTCTCCAGCTCCCCAAATAGGTACCCAGACAAGCCTGGACGCCTCCACTCATCTTTCCAGACATTATGTAGTTCGGCTTTTGCTGTGGTGGAAACAGTTCTTGCTGCGTCTGCGTCTCCTTTATCCAGCCATGGGAGGAACTGAGGCTGTCCAAAAGAAAAAAAACAACCACTTGGAGCTTATTCCAGCCATTAAGACTTTCTGAAAACTCAGAAGGTGCAGAGCAATAACCCACCACTCTACCCCACCTCAAGCACATCCACTGGGCTTTCTTGCGTTTGGTCACATTTTAGCAGGAACTTTTGTGGGACCCCAGTGTGTTGGCTTGTATCCTCTGGACCAGAAGATTTTCTCTAACCTCAGCTGAGCCAATATTTTTTCCACATGAGAGTCATGAAATTCATTGGTTCATGATGTGCCTCTGACCCCAGGGAGCCCCAGAGCTACAAGACACAGAGACAGCTGTTAGTCTAGCAGAAACTGCCAGGTTTGCGAAGACCTTGCAATGGACCCAAAACATCAGCAGAAGTAAAGGGCCCTGGGGGAAGAGCAGACCTTACCTCAAGTCAGACTGAAAGGAGATCAAAGGGGGTAACAGCGAGGAAGAAGAGTTAAAGTGAGAAAAGAACAGCTAAAAAGTCCAACTCTGAGCCAAGATCAGCTGGAGAGCTGCTTGTTTGTGCAGGGTGATAGCTGAGCTGGATTAGGGCTGAACTGAAGCAAATGTGAGGCAGGAATGTATAGATAGATCTGATCAGGTTGGGAAGAAAAGGGGTTCAATACAGAGATGTATAAAGTGAGAATATAGTACAGAACATAAACTTTAGAAACTAAGACAAACATTCTTAGAAATGGAGTATTAATTGTCATTTTGAGTCCTCTCCTTCCTGTGGTGCTTGTAACTGCACTAATAGATTAACACATGGTGTTGCTCTGAGCGCAGAGACTATATTCTTAGCATAAAACAGGCTGGGATTTCTGGGGGGAGAGGGAGAGAACTGAGCGTGAAGGGCCTCATGAATTCCAGTTTGAGTGTTCTACTTTTATTTCTGAGCAGAAAAAAAATTTCCAGAGTCAGTACAGTCTCCATCCATTGATGCCCTACAAAACAATGGATGCAAAAGAGGATCTGGTTAAAACCAGGGTGTGTTTTAGTGGCTGGGAGAGCCCGTCACTCGCTGCAAAACCTAAAACGAAACTGCGCACCACTTCCTACACCCACTAATCAATCACCTCCTGGTCTTCATTCATTTTTCATCCCGTAATATTCAGATCAAAGCATTCTTGACATACCGTCCCTTTTCAGAGTATAATGTAAAAAGGTTAATAGTTGAAGGTCACCAGCCTTCGTCTCTCACCACCTTGTCTGCTGCCATGCCTGGTAAGAGCACACGTTGCAGCTGGCGCGGGGCCGGGGCGCAGCCTCCTGCTCACCCGGCGAGCAGATGCGCCGGGCCCGGTGCTGCCATCGGGGTGCACCTGTTGGCTTGCCACCATCTGCTAGACAAAATGGTAAAAAGCCACACCCAGCGCCGGCCGGCTGGGGAGAGCTTAATCTCTTCCCCACAGGCTTCAAAACACGGGCCAGGCACAGGCCGCACAAAGGGGCGTCCCGCACAAAGGCGCAAACTGGCTTGGCTCGGCCTCGGCCTCGGGGGGCACCTAATCTCCGGTCATCGCAGGGGGCTGCTGCCTGTGCTGACAAGAAAGGGCTCTTTAAATAAATCTGGAGAGCTATTACCTGACAAGAAAGCATCATATAAACTGCCCATTTTTTTTAAGAAAGAAAGGTATTAGGTTAACATGGATACAAATATTAAGTAAATTAAGCTGCGGTGGTATTTTTGAAGACTATTTAGCGATGTGGAAGCATTGTAAAGACGCCGGTGCTGGTTCTCACTAATGGGGATGACTTTTAAGCTGCCTAGCCTGAACGCTTTCTTTTGAAACTGGAGACTCAGTTCAGCACATGCCACAGCCGTTTCCTATAAAGAATTACCCAACCTGCTGGTGTCAGCCCCAGCAGCCAATGTCAGCACTCTCCAAAAAATACATGTTTTGTGGAACCTGTCACCAAAGCACTTAAAAATGACTTTATTATCAAATTTATAAGAAAGCAAGAAATACATGAAACACAGACAGGATTTATGCAAAACTTAAAGGTTATTTCAGAAACTTCTCATTCCAGCCTCTAGTTATCCACAACAAAATACTACAGAAACTAGGACCTATAATTGCATGACCTATTCAGGCTCTGCTTTAGTGTTAATTTTTGTCATATTTTCCAGCATTCAGTTTAATAGTGAGGCAATAAGACAGATGCAAAGACAACCTGTTAACATTGAACACTGTCTTGAGCACTTGCACAGCACCCTCAGTTTCACCAGGCTGCAGTAGCAGCAGCCTCGACACCTCAATTCTTGACTTCTTTATCAGGCTCGTCTAGCTTTTTACGAGCATTTCTCCCCATTAAACGTAGAAAGTTGTCACCTTGCTCTCCCTTAGGCTATCCCCTAGCTCCATAGTGATCAGGCACTTAATTCTGTGTAGCAAAACTTGCTACTCTTTCCCGCCGTTAACACAGTGGCTCACAGTGCACTGGACAGGGTCCCTGACCTAGATCTGCACAGGACATGCTGGAATCTGGGGGAAGGCTGGTTTTCACCCAATCTCTGTGCCTACAGGCAGTCTGAAAGCAAGATCCCCCTGTCTCTGAGACCTTGAGTACAGCTACTTAGTTACATCAGCACCCTGTACTGTTTGTTTGCTTTTTTTGTCCACCTGTGCATTTATGCCCGAGGGCTACATGGGGAGCATTCTGAGACACACTCATCTTTGTTATGGGTCACTGCGCTACAGTGGGATTCCAATTTTTTTTTTTTTTTTGTTCTTGCCCATCAGGTACATTAATAGAAATGTAGCAAATAAAATAATAATGACAAAACTGAAAGAGCTGTTCATCACCCTTAGGCTCTGAAGATGGTGGAAATTATTTCGGTATGGAGTATTATTTAAGGAAAATACTGGAAGTTTAATAATTTGAAATATTTTAATTTAGAATTGATAAAGCGGTGCAGAATGGGGTAATGATCTTACATATGGAGGGATTAGGGCTTTTCTATCTCTAACTTTACAGAAGCTATCTGAAGCAAACATTGAAATGTATTAAATTACTGTGGGCAATCAAAATTTTTAAAGAAAGTTAAATATTAAAATATATAAATAAATTACAAGTTTTCCCTTTAAAATATGCACAAGGTAATTCAGAGCAAATGTTAGAACAAGTTTGTCTGCTAAATTAGTTGCAAGGTACTAGTGGCTACTTTTCCATTTATGCTAATGATGAGAAATGTAAAAGGCCAGCTTGGTAATACAGAGTGTTCATTTTGAGAGGTTCCAAGAACACTTACGCTAGATATATCTGTCTAGCTAATCAGCCAGTTTCTTCTCTCCTTTCAAGACTGAAACACAGTTACAGAACCTGTAGTTCCAATCTTTTCATTTCCCCCACCCTGCACTAAAATATATTTCAATTTAAGGAATGCTGGAGGATGATAGAGTTGAATTAACACCCTTAAACTAAGCATATTGCATTCTCTTAAATCAATGGTTTCACTTCTGCCCTCAAGCAATATGTGATTTGTAAATTTGAGACATGCTACCTTTAGGCAGTAGGCAATCTCTTTAAAAACACTAAAGTAGGCAACATATGGTGGCACTGTGCAATATGAAATTGTTCTAAAGATACAAGTTTCCAGCCTCAGTGGTACAAGCCCAATTTTAAATAAAACATAGTATCATATGGTTCCTGCTTAAACACTGTGGTAAAAAACCTGGCTATATGGTCATCCTCTAAACAACAGAGGGAACAGTTTACACACGTACACTTGGAAACCCACTGTCTATAAACATGCAGTCACCCACTACCTTTCAATACATGTAAATACTGAAATATGACAGCTTGCATATTTGCGGACCCCTGTAAGTTTATGGATTTCTCCCTTCTCATTTTTATTTTTTGTTTAATCACACAAACTCAGCCATGGGTATTTTTTGTTGTCAACGCATATGTGTATCTCATAAACCACACATTCTATGTCCACATTTTTCTACCGCTGAGACCAGCTGGGTCACATTAGTCATGTCAAAGCATGTCAGGGACTATAACATGTAATTCAGTCCAATGTTACGGTGAAGGTGAATCTGTTCCATTACCCACGCAGAGAGGGGATAGTGGTATTTTAGCTCTGGGACATGACTTTTTACTTAAGTCTGCTCTTATTGTCAAACACACATACACATTCCCAAAGCATAGCATAACTTTTTATCCATTGGTCACAAGGATAGGAAAGAGATCAGAGGAAGAAAATACGTTTTATTATTAGTCATCCATGTTCTGATCTGGTAGCTTAACGACTGATTTGAAAAAGCATAGGACTGGATTTGGAAAGGAAAAGAGAAATTATTACTGTGTTGGTATGTACTCAGCCAGAGCCCAATGTCTATTCTATTTTTGGTATTAGTAAAACTGTACAATTACTTTGGTCTGTAATTTCCCTTGCATCGGTTATACTTCACTGTTCCTGTCTCGAAAACGAAGAACTCTTCCTCACAAATAATTTTCTTGTAAAATAGGGATAAAAAGTTTATATGAATGCTTCATAGGCTTCTGTCTTTGCTCTGTAGCTGTTGTGCATTCTCCTCCCCACAGGTGGACTTCAATAAGAGGAGTCTGAATGTTCTACCCACTGACAGCTCTAATCAGTCATTAATTATACAGGCCTCTTACCTTGATCAGGTTGTCTCTTAGGCTCAGACTCCTACAGTGGTTTTATATAGCAGTCTATGGTAGTGAAGACAGCTAGACTGTATGTTGGTAGGAAAGCAATGAAAGAGTCACTGGGAGTCTGGAGTTCTTCTATATAGGGATTTTACAAATTGTATGCCTTGCTATCAACAGTACCAAATCCATCAGTTGTTCTCAGCCATAGACACTAGAAAGGAAAATAGTGCTATGCTCCTTTGGGAAGTATGGAATTGGGTTAATCAAGACCGCTTAGTGGATGCATCAGCTTATTCCTGTGGCAAACATACTCTTTACAGACAAATGACCTCTTGGACAGTCATTTAAAACCAGGTATTTAAAGGTGTTTAGGCATCTAATACTCATTGACTTCAATGAATTTAGGCACATTCCTTTAAAATTCTCTTAACCATGTGACTATGAAAGAGTTAGGACATGGCTTGTTCTTGTCCAGTCCCCATCTCCGCTTGATTATCTTCCTCAGAGATTCAGCAACTAAAAAAACATAGATATGAACAATGAAAAGTTGCAGATGAGCTAGAAATATTTGGTTAATTCTAGGAAGTTTTCTTTTTCTCCTGATGAAAATCTTCTGAATCCTGCCTCACTGGGTATTTTTCAGTGACCCCAAGACAGCAGAACATCACTGCATGTTGGCATGCCTCTTCTGCTGCAGTGAGGGCCTCCTCAGGGCAGACCAGTGACTGAGTGGCCTCATCTTGTCCAGGGCATTGTGCCACTTAGAACAAGTAGCTAGGGCAATTACACCAATTCTGTGGTTGGTATGTGACCTGGCAGTAAAATAAATATACTGGCATTATTTAAACTTCTTTTCTTGGGCAGCATCTACATTCAAATCACCTTCAGACATGCCTTGAAGAGTACTGCAACCCCTTTCTTTGTAGATTCTAAGTCAAGCATAAGAAGCAAAACTATCTTTTCTGAGACAGACCCACACTACTGTGCATCTTGATAATTTTGAAAATTTCCACAAGATTTGAGTCAGTGTGCTCTATAACAGCTAATCTTATTACAAGCATTCTTACCCAAGGTTTTTCATCTGCTGCTTCTACCTACTTCTGCATCTCACTTGTTGTGTAAGTATATTGTGTAATTATTGTATCTGTGATTTCTAACTGGATTTTTGGAAAGACAGATGGGCTCCTCTTTTTGCACAACTAGATATAGCTGTGCTGAAGTGTAATGAGCTGGGAGCTTTTACAAGAGATATTGATCTTACTCCAGCTTTCATTTTACTTGTTATGGCACTAATTGTCTCAGGGTTGTTTGCCTGATAAACAGAAGAATGAGATTACACATGTGGACTGCAGTCAAAGTAATGATGCCAGGTAAATATTTTGTCACTACTATTAATAATGGTAATTATGGAGTCCCCTTCACATCAGCAGAAAAAAACACATGTAAGTCCTTACAAAAGACACATTGCAACTTGAAAAATTCAAGACCAAGAGCAAGTTAGACCTCATATTGCAGACGACTCAGGAAACAAAACCACGATATGACTTTTCTCCATGGTTTTGTATCAACATTAAAATGCTGCTGTTCATGCATGCATTAAAAAGCTGTGTACTCTAACAAACAGACAAATACAAGGTAAATAAAGGAGCAGCATTATGATCCTTACCGAAACTGGGTAGCTTCTTAGTCTGCATTGATGTCTGATTTTTCTTTGCAGATAATGTCTTTTTATAACCCCTGGTAACATAACAATGTTCAGTGATAAAAGAGAGTCAAGTTTCAGTTTTAGCTTACAGGGCCCTTTTTGCAAGAGCTGAAATCCAAAGGGAGTTTTTGCTAACTTGCAAATCTTGGACTGTTACTAGGTTCATTTTTCAATTAATTAGGGATTCACCCCACAGAGTCAATCTAGTATTTGGGTATATATCTTTGGAAAAGTTCCCAAAAGTGTCACACAGTTACCACAGTTACACCCTCAAGTTTATCAAGTCTACCTGGAAATGACCAACTATGTGTTTAGCTGGTCACCTGCACATACAAATGCTGTGACCTACGAATACAATGCATCATAATAATGTACAAAAAATATATTTGCTGTGAATAACATTAGATAAAAGAATGCATGAAGGATTGCAAAAATCCTGGTAATATTGTTAGATAGAGGACATTGTGACCATCCTCCTCCTGCTCCTGCATCCTTCTGCACACACCCATAGAAACTGGTTAGAACTTGTTAGCTGTTGGTTTGTGCTACCAAGTGAGGTGTTTGATTAGATTCTCAAAACTTCAAAGCAGATTGCCTGTACTTACATTTTCACAACAGGATCAGGTAATATTTGTGGTATTTCTTGGCAGCAGCTAAGACTCAGGTGAAACATGACAATTTTGATTAAATTTTATCAGAGCTCTGGGACTGTTCATATGGGAAAATCAAAACAAAAGTGAAAGGTTTTTAATATTGCAGTGGATACATATAAAATTTGTATGTAGCTTTATGCAGAAGTGGCTTTGACAGAAATATTTTTCAGTACAGAAAGTGTTCCTATTCCTGTAGAGAACTGCCCCAAACCTCCAAGGTAAGCATGTCTCTGTGTGGAGAATATGCTGCAAAGAAGAGATGGTAGATGTGGCAAGTCTCACTTTTTTGTCTCTGCCTAACACAAACAGGATCCCACACGTGCGCTTTATTTCAGACCTCTCAAAAATACAAAGCAGAGGAAATGTTCTCACAAACCCCTGCAAAGAGAAACCATCAAACTTCACCTCCAAACTGTAAAACAGTATCATATGCTTCAGATACTATGATGTATTTCTACTTGCAAATGCCCTTGTGCTGTCTGGATTTCATAAATCAGAATGCAGAACAATAGAAAATTGACACAGAAGGAGCCTGATAAACTGTCCAGTTCACCTCATTTCCACTGCTGCATGTTTTTGGCTGTTTTGTCAGCCTCCGTTACAAGTGGGCCAAGTGGGGAAGCTTCCATAATATCCTTTACAATTTTATTCCTTTGTTTAATACATCTCATTGTCTGGGAATTTCCTCTTGTACAGTTTGAAGTTCATCTGGTTTAATTTCATCCAATCATTTCTTGCAATATCCCTTCTGTACCAGGCATAAATATTTAATCTTTCACTTGAGGTTTGAATTGTTTCAAAAACAGCCAAAAGGAATTGAGCATTTGCATGGATAACAGAAATATCTAGAATCTTTATAGCTAAGAACAATGTGGATTCTGGAAAAGAGATAAAACCCTTGTTTGAGAATTTTGACCACTACCAGAAATTATGAAGTGACCTTCCTGAGTGCAGACAGGGTCTTGTCTGACTGCTCGGATGTTCTTCAGCTCTCCCAGTTCCCAGCACCTGCTACAGGCTGCCCCCTGAGGTGGAGTGCTAGGAGCATTCTGTAAATTTGGAGTCCCCAGGGACTTCAAAGCCTGCTCCTGTCTGATAAATCCCACATTCTTATGTGAGAGAAATGGGAATTTCACAGCAACGGGAAACATAAATTCTGTAAGTTTTCCAGTGATCACCTGTAACCCTTAATTGTTGTGGCTAGAATCAGGGGGAAGAAAGGAGGGAAAAGCTTTTGAAGGCTATTCTACCTTTCTTTAATAATTTTCCTGACTTAGACACATGAACATTTACTGCTATTCATATCTGTTCTTAAAGTCCTGCACTAACATCATAACTTCAATCTAGTGTCAGCTAGTATGTGCTTGCTCACTACTCTGAGCACTAGAAACTTGTGGTGTCTTACCACACTTGAAATTCTTCCCCACTCTCCACAGTCCCTAATAATATCCTGGACATGTACCTTCATCTATATTCATGAGAGTGCAGATGCAGCCAAATTAGTGGCAGCAAAGCACATTTTACACTGTAGAAAATACAATCTGTCTTCTTTTTGATTTTTTTTATATAAAAAAAGTTTTATTTAAAAAAAAATCAGACAGTAAGATTTAAATTCAGCACCACCCGTTACAAGAGTCTGCTTAAAAATGCACAGCTGGCTTGATGATGAGTGACAAATCAAAAGTCAGAGTGAAACTTCCCAATCATCTGAGCCCTTGCCACCCGATTAGCAGAAGAAAAACAGGGCAGATGGAGGGAGACGCAGCAGTTCGGAGGGAACAGATGGCCACTACGAACTTGATATATGAAATTAATAACACTTTCTCAAATACAATTAGTAGCAGGAATACATTACCTGAATTTTCATAACTGTGAGCAAGCTGACATTAAACGAGGTTTTTCAGATTAGCAGTCAATATAGCATTGATATTTGGAGAGAAATAAAAAATTATAGGGAAAGTAATAAGGACCTTTCTGCTTTTTGTGCTATAACTGATTATGAGTGCCCAGCTGTACAAAGCCTGCATGATTCTATAGTTTGAAACTCCCCAGATATGTGCTTTTATGATTAACTCATTTATTTCTTAAACCAAAGACAGGCACCATGAGGTTTCATACAGATTCTGACTATGTTGTGAGAATCCATATTATGGTGAAGGTTTCTTCTGTCCTTACGGCCAAGGGCTTATATAAAACTGGAATATAACTTCCAGAAACGAAGGTTTTGGAAATCTAAACCAGGATATCTTAATATGTCCCGACTTCCTCTGTTTCAACACCTTCTGAAAATCAGGTCTATTTAATTTGTCTTTAATTGGGTATCCAAAATAATTAGCCTGCTTTGAGAATGCTGATTCCTGCTTTTATAGATAGTCTGTACAGATGGGACAGAATTCTGAACAAGAACAAGGGAAAATATGTAATACATTTCAAAGCCCAGCTCATGGCTTGGGAAGAAACAACATTACAACACTGTACAGAAGCCAGCTCAGTGGATTGCACTGACATACTCTGCTTGGGTAGGTGGATGACAAGGATCTTGACTAGTTCCCTACAAGCTCTGGCATATCTAGAAGGATGATTTAGTAGGTGTTTCTTTAATCACATCTACTGACACTTTTTCATAAACCAGTAGTGGCAGAATCAGCTGAGAGGTCATTTTCTCTGCTAAGAAGTGTTACAAACAGAATTATTATAATAAAAACAAATACTGATAATCTACGAAGGCAACAGAACTAAAAATTATTGTCTTCAAGTTAAAATTGGCCTTTCTCTAGTGTGTGTGTGTGTACATGTGCATACACACAACAAAGAAAGCCTTAAGGCCTTAAGGCCTTTTCTTTTTCTTCATGAGCAATTTTTTTATTGCAATGCAACAACTGTCACAAGGGAACATTAATTTTGGGTTGGAACCTGCTGTCATTCATATTGGCTTATCAAACTGAAGTTCAGCTGTATAAAAAGGACATTCTGGAAAAGCCAAGATAGGATTGGAAATGTGACCGTGTCTGCAGAAACAATGGCATTTTTAGTCTACAGGAATCAAACTGTTCTGTGTAGAACTCTCTTGAAAGGCCTAAGGGCATCTTTTAAACCTTTGCTACCTGATACCTGGGTTGATAAAGAAATGTAGTTGAGTTTCTTCCTTTCACTGTCACACAATAGTAATTTTTTTCGCCTTTCCTCTCTGTTTTGTTATTTTCTTTATTGTCATTTCCCCAGCCATAGCCGACAGATGCAAATGTAATTTGTTTATGAATCACAGCACATATTTATGTGAATATACCATATGAATATGCTTGCAGTATGATTTCAGCTGGGTGAATACTGCAAAAGATGATTTGCAAACACTGCTATGAATAAAGGGCATGATACAAAACTCATTGCAATCCATGGGATGACTCCTGTTGGCTTCCAGGAGTCTGGCTCAAGCTCCAAGCCAAGACTTTTCATTCAAAGGAATTCTTGCTTGCTGGTTGTCTGTTGTTTGTGTTTATCCAAGCAGAGTTTTGCTCATGCAAATACTGGGGAGAAGCTTCTACTTGGAGTAATGCACATTTCTGCACAAATATGTGAATTTTCTCTATGACTACATAAAGTCATATGGAAGTGTTATCAACAAAAGAATCTATGAGTAATCATTATTAATAATGGATACAGCAATGAACTATGGAGAGTTCAGGAGTCATAGACACATGCTTTTTATCTAGTTCTTCAAACAAAAATTTTTCTGTCCCAAACAGAGCTGTCAGTCCGAGATTAGGAATCAGCAGAACTGCGTCTACAGCAAACAGGTAGAGGTCAGCCTTGTGTTCCCTGAAGTCGACAATACATTTCCCACTGACTTCAGCAAAGGCAGGATCAACACTGTTCTCAGCACTGTAACTTAGAAAAAAATGTTGAAAACAGAAATGAACTTGGGCTTTAGGTTTCAGAGTTTTTAAGTATTTCCTGATTCCTTTAAATTTCAGTTCTGCAAGGTGTCATTTCAATAGACCTTGAACTTACAGGACCTTATAGAACTGGGCCACTGCCAAAGGGCATAGCGGTTAGTCAGTTTTATATTTATGGACAATGTCTATTGTCTTTACTCAGATAAGCAGGATTTGGCCAAAAGTATCATTGCTCACACCAGACACACAACAATATGATTAACATCAAACTCTAATGAACAGTAATGAGAAAAAGTGTTCCAACAACAGAATGAAAATACCTTTCAGTGCAAAATGTTAAAGCATCTAATTTTGGATTCCCACTGCCAACATTTAAGTTGCAGAATTTGGTAATGTTTATTTTTCAGTTCTATAAACTCTTTACAACTGCCTTCAGTTTTTTTCACTTCTTTGTATGGCAGAAAATATCTACAGATGACGATACAAACTGGCACCAAATAAAATCTTTCTATGTATTTAAACTTTTGCTGTTCTCTTGACACTGTGACCCAGCGGTATTGTCCAGAATTGCACTAACCAGTTCCAGGCAGTGAAGACAAAAATTCCTTTCATTCGTCAACAGATAAGGAGTTCTGACAACTCTCCCTTGGGAGCAAGAGGGGAAAAAAAAACCAATAAGAGATTACAATGTAATAATGCAAAAAGCACAGTCAAGGAGCCAAAGAAAGACTGAAGGAAGCTGTAGGGCTGCCTGGGCAGAGAGGGAGACTGCTATCAGAATTGAACAAGAGAAAATCCAGATTCCCCTTCCACTCCTCTACCTGTTTCTTCTCAATGTCACTATCAGTGCACACAGTGATATAAAACAGGTCCAACAAGTATTCCAGTAACTCCTCAGGACCACCAGGGCAAAAACAAAAACATTCAGGGCTTGACACTTAACCAAGGAAACATGCCAAGCTTATCACATGTGAAAAAGCCTTGTAGAGGAAAATAATCATCTTCATGTTCACAGGGCCTGGGTGTTAAGTCTCCAAAGAGTCTCCTGTATTTTCCACTCTTTTGACTATTGCAGCTGAGGGTGTTATTTGCATGGAAATTCAAACATCTGAACATATTTCTGTTAACTACAGAGCACTGGAAGGGGCCAGAGATTTCTCTTTTGCATCATAGCACTGATTAGAGACAGGACACTTTCTTGTTACTTCAGAGGCTTGTGTGGTGAGATGGCCTGAAGCATGGATGACTTTCTATGTGATCTAGAAATTACTCAAGGAGCTGAGCAGAAGACAGCAGTTCCACTTTCTCACAGCCTTCAGAGTTTCAAAATATTTTTTTGGAACATGGTAAGGAAAAAATAAACTTTTTAAAAACTTAAAAATGCCTTGTGTCAACAAGTTATAGTGACCCCAGAACAGAAATTAGGCCCCCTGCCCAGCTGACTGCCAGTATTTGCTTCATGTCTTTCTCCACCTCTTAACGCCCGGAGCCTCCAGGTCCAATGCCAAAACATTTGGTAACAAAACCTCACTCAAAATGTTCATTTTGGATCCTACCTGGGCTTTCCAAGACAAGGTGGAAGGCTAGTTTACCACTAGCTGTGAACAAGGAAGACCCAAATTCAAGTTCCTGTTTTGCCAGATTCAAGGTATGAAAGATAAGACTCTACTTTTGCATATAGGACTTCCCCTTTGTTCCCCTCTCCCCACATCACCCAGAGCAGTGGCACACATGGAGAGCTCTGTTGTAGTTCGGTGTTGTTCCACTATGGTTACCGCTAACCATGAAGGAATGAAGCTCTTTGCCAAGCCTCTTGTAGGAGTAAATAAGGGCAAACTTTGAGTTTAGCACCTGATATTATTTGAAGGTAGCATGCAGTTGATTTGCACCTGAAGATGCACAATCCTGTGCAATGCTGAAGGCCTCGCATCCTAAGCCCTTAATCACAGTGTTAACTGTTAGGCATTAATCAATGTTAATTACAAATATCATACACACACACACGCAACCATTCAAGAAAATATCACTAATTTTAATTGGATGCTTCCAAACATCAAAATTGTGACTTCTTTTCTTCCATTGAACACTACTTTATTTTGCCTCATTAGATTCCTGCCACCTGTACCTTAAGTTCCCCTCCAACAGAATTCAAAATTCACCTTGCATTTACTTTCTTTTGATTGAAGACTTGATTCTCTGAAATACTGCATATGCACTGAGTACTTGCTGAATGCTCAGCTCTTCACAACTCAGTGATGGTCAGCTCCACAGAGTATCGGACATTCTAGTATTTGGGAAATCATGATAATTAGGAATAAAACTCAGAAATACTGTTCAAAGCCACACATTTTTTGCACCTCTATCTGCATTTTGGCTGGGCAAATGAAAGAGATGAAGGCAAAGATGAGCACAGTGTTTGTATATTCTCAGAGAAAAACTTCATGAGACTCATTTCTGAGGGGATATGGGAGTTGCATACATTATTTCTACCTGATGCTGGAGGGACATTGAAATATTCATTTAATCAGCATCTAACACCAGCAGATTTCAGAGCATAAACTTTAATTTCTCACTGGAATCAAATGGAATGACACTGACAACTACAAATAAAAAGTATACAGATTCACAAGCTGCCCCTGCTAAAAACAATTGCTTCAAGGTAATTCTTGATATTGTCAGTTAAAAATAGATACATACCAGAAAGCCTAGATGCTTTTAAAAGAGGATGTTTATGAGCAATGGGAATGTCAACAAGCATCTGAGGATGAGGATCCAGCAGGAATACTGCTGAAGAAACATGACTTGGTTACTACACATAGGATCTCTGTTACATTGGTAACATGCATTTATGAAACGTTATTGATCTTTTCCTGCAGGTAAAGAGAGCATTAATTAGGAAACACTTATTTACTTTGACTCTTGTTTTCCTTACCAATCTACTGGAGAGAATCCAAGTGCTGAGGACACTATAATGCCTTTGTAGAGATCACTTTGGTCTCTGCCCCACACCATGTAGCCTCTATGCTAGAGACTAGAAGACATACAGACAAATAGGTTTATTTTTTACATGTCTTATGTTATTCGTTTGCAATGATGTATTATGTAGTTAAATAAATACTATGGTCCTCACAGGTAAGTCAACAAGCTGAATGAAACTGATGCTTCTGCTGCTGAGAAGCAAAAAGCATCAATTCCTTGCCTGATTGTTTTGTATAAAACCATGCCTTAGTAAGAGAAAATGTTTTCTTTGTCTTTCAGGAAGAAAAAATAATCAGACTGACAGTTCAAACAGAACTTTCAAATTCTTTTCAGCCAGTAAAAATGTTGGCTTCTGACTGATATCCTTTTTGCCTAATTGCTCTTTCTGGAGTTTCCATGGATGGTGAGTTACCCACTCATGGAGCACTCCTTTGCCTGGAGCTGCTTTGAGGATCCCTTTTTCTGACCTTACGCTTTCTCTCCTTCACTCTAAGAAGAACTTGGTTTCCTGTGTTCCAGTTTCCTGGCCCATCTGCTGCCCTCCCACACGTGGCAGAGGGCAACAGATGGGTGATAATCATGCGGAAAAAGGCAAATGGAGGCCATGCGGAGGGGAAATGCAGCTCTGTGGCATCGTGCCCTGGCAACACAAAGCCACCACTAGTCATCCACCGCACACACACCGTGAATCCGTCAGTGACAAGTAAGGCGTGTGGCTGGTTGGAGTAGGAACACTTTGGGATGCTGCCAGTGCTGGGTGGCTGGTTTCCACTGGTAAACATTGTCATTTATGGAACAGCACTCCTCAGGAGTAAGCAAAGCACACCTTGTCCACCCCTTCAAGAAAGGCTCATCCTCCGTTTTTATATGAGGGCAGAGATGATATTTCATGGTGGCTTATTCAGTGCTCCTTTAGGACACAGACACAGAATGGTGGGATAAGGTCAATGAACTCTGATGCTGGATGGAAGGAGTCAGGCACATAGCAACAACCACCATGTTTGCACAGGTTTGAATCCTATAGGTTTGACATGGAGTGCACAGTGGCTCATCTGCTTCTGACATCAGCTTGCTAGGACATGTAAAATCACCAGCAGGAGGTGACAGAAGAGATTGACTTGGCAGCGTCAGTTGCTCGCAGAATGGCTATGAGCTAACAAGAAGATACTGAAGAAAAACAACAACAAAAAAAGAGGTAAGTATGGTATGAGGACATGTTTTCAGCAGGGGAAGTGTTAATGCATATGTACTGGAAAGATCTCTCTGGTAAGTAGGTATATGGCTACCTCAAGAAGGTAAATAAGAAGAGTACAGAGAAAACTTCCTCATATGGTCCATTGGTGGCTTGCAACACAAAGGCCTTGGACTTGATAGCCTCAAGGTTTCTTTCCAGTGGAACATAACTCACATCTCCAGGAAATACATGCAAAATCAACTGCTCTTGTTATTGAAGAATAACTTTCCCAAATAAATGAAGACTAGGTAAGTTGTAGCTGCGTCAGTCAAACAGTATTAAACTTTTCAAAATGTTTGAGTTGCTTACATAGCTGTATAGCCTTACACTAGATCTAGAAATACCAACATGTGACACTTAATATTACGCATAAATTTCTTTACCAAGTGTAATTTTCCTATTATGTTTGAACTCTGAAATGGTACATAGTATATGTCATTTGTTAACCAGAAAGTTGGAATACAATATACAGGTGGGGTAAATATGTTGTGCAGCTGTACTTGTTGTATTACTATATGTTTCAAAAGTCAAATGAACAGAAAAGTTTAGATCTGCTTCCTTCCAGCTCTGAAACAGTCAGGGGATAATGTAATACTACTAGGTCAGATAGGCAATATCATCTAGAAAACTGCAAATAAAAACTCTTGACTGTTAGGTGAGTGCATACAACCTCCAAAACTTTTCTTGTTCTTAAACAGAAGTTTTACTATCCTTGTTTACTATCCTATGGACCAGAACTCACTCATATTTCTACCTTATACATACATATACCCTGTATTCCAAGGGTTCATTTTTCCATTGCTTCTTCCCTCATGCTTTCTCATACTTACCTTTCATTTGCCAATCTTTTAATACCAGGATCTGAGAAAACCCGGAGACATTTCAAGAGAATTTCAGGAATACATCTTAAAAATTTTGCTCTCCAAGACCTTGGATCTACAGCACATAAGTAATATTACAGTTTCCAGATAGTTTCTGCTTGGAGTGGGATACTCTGAAGTGATGAAATAGAAATTATATATTTAAAATGAGCTAGTGAAAGGAAAATACACATAGAGGCTAATGACAATTGATTGCACGATTTGTTATGACATAATTATCAGTTAGTCCAAAAGATCTGCTTGTTCTGTAAGGTCATTTTAATAACCAATACCAACAGGATTTTACCACTGTCATATGCAGAATCAAAAAAAGAATGAGCAGTACCAATCTAGAATGTTACTGGTGGTTTGAGAAGGTGAAGCCTGTTGTGGTAAGGTATTAGCTGTCTTATTCTACCTGCCAATCCACAGACATGTGGCGCTCAGATCACAGCTAACCCTTGCAGGAGGTTAAAACCTTCGCGGGAACAAACGCACAAACGCCAATATGGTGGTTGCTATTTGCTTGATTTATTAACTGTGCAATTGTTTTATATACGCCTTTCCATACATCCTGAGATCTTTAGCTCCCTGTTCTTTCCGTACATGGCGAGATCTTTCGTGCACCTCCATTCTTCCCGTACATCTCGAGATCTTCCGAGTGCCTCTCCCTACAGAAGCCAATTTATTTTTGCTATCCAGTTTCCTTGTCAGTCATTTCTTGTCCAGAAAGAAAACCCTTTGAATTCCAGATTATTTTCCAAGAATAACAGCTTCAGATGTTTAGTTTGGCTGCAACTAAATTAGAAATGTTGGCCACCTGTATGTAGAAAAATAAGATAATTTTGCAGATGGAAGTTCTGATGTGGAGTTCTGAAAAAATTCTTTTTGATGCAGAGAATGAAGTAGGCAAAATACAGACAGCAAAAAAAAATCTTTGTGGACATTTTTGAGTGCAGGGTAGGTGAAGTGGAATAAAAACCTATAAAAGTTCTCATCTCTAGTTTCATAATAAATAGTGAAAGTGTCATACCTTGAATGCTGTAGAAATGTACAGGACACTATTGATTACCCTAAAAGGAACAGTCTTGTGCTAGCAAAGAGATGGATGAGATTCTTTATATGCTCTTGAAGATGAGTGTCCTATAAAACTGGAAATTTGAAGTGTGTATATGGTAGTTCTTATATACAAAATGGTCTTTCAGCAAATAAATTATGATGTGTCAGAATGACTCGTAGGGACTTTGTCACAGTGCAGTGTATTTGAGAAAATTGCTGCCACAGAGTAAATATTTTTTGTTGTTGTTGATTAACAGTAACACAGCTGGCCTTTGACTTTGCAAATCTAATGGCAATCTCAGGGTTAATGAATGAAACCAATCCCTCCTTGCTCTCTCTCTCTGTCTTGCTCTCTCACACAGGCACAAATGCACACCAAGTTTGTGCAAAAGACCCCACTTACGGTGATGCTAATGAGAAATATCCAAGCAGATCTACATACCAGCAGTACACAGGTATGAAAGAAATTAAGAGAGGATTTAGGAGACTCACTCCCCCCCCAAAAAAAAACAAAAAACAAAAAACAAACCAAAAACAAAAACAACCCAAACATAGCTTAAACAGGCACAGTAGGGAACACCTTGAGAACTGCACTGCCTTATCACAATTGAAAGTTGTATATGATAATCAAAAAATGCAAATGAGTGGAAGAGACACTGGGGGGAAAAATTAATTCCAAAGAGAAAAGCAATCAACATATCAGAAACATTCTCAAGCTCTGTAACCAGCATGTGAGAGAAAAGCAAGGACCTTGGTTTGGTGCATGACCTTAACATCTCTGCTCACATAAAGATTTTGCTGGAAATCTTGCCCAGCCAATCTTCTTTGGGAGGTATCTGGGTCCTCTTTTTCTCAGCCAGGCTGGAAATGTCAAACTTTATGTGATGATTTTGCTTGTTTGCCATTTCCTGATGGGTCACAGCACAGAGACCTGCCATGGCAGAAGGAAGGGTGAAAGGAGCAGTGGGAAAACCCTCCAGTTCTTGCCCTCACTCATCCAACAGATTCAGAGTTATCCTCCAAAGAGTATCTGCAAGGGTATCTACAATAGCTGGAGCCTGCAAAGGGCAAAGGCATCCTTGGTAAGGCTCTGCCCTTGCACCTACACTCCTATGTAAACAACCAGGTCGAGCAGGGCTTCTGCAACAGCCCTTTCCCACTTTGTAGCTGCCAGATTTGTTACCTTGGGCTGTACACATTCCACCACAAAGGAGATTCAATCCTATGAAAGATCATTCCCAGGTCCTTAAACACTTTAGCTGCAAACCTCATTGAAAGTTGAGGATATCTTTAGTGGCTCTGCAGTTTTGGGTAGGGATATCATGCTGCTTGACAAGGAATTCCCTGGGCAGCTGGGAGTCATTTCTAGCTCTGATTTCTCTGATCTGTCCAAGTTCATTAAAACACCTGAAGAAAATGATGTACTTCCAGAGGCAATATAAAAAGGAGTCTGTCTTACTGAAACTAGTGAGAAAATAGAGCAGATGTGTTCTTACAAAAGCCATTACAAATAAATACATGCTTAGAGGAAAAAACAGCACACCTCTTTTCTGAAACACCAAGCTAAAACACAACTCTCACACCATGATTCAGCCTGATGAGCATTAATCAAGGTGCTTCCCATCCTTTTCTTCTTTTTTCCTACTCCTGTTTCACCTCCCTCATACTTTTCATTTACCTTAGAGCAATTCTGTAATAACCATTTACTTTAACTTCTAGAAAAAAGCTTTATAAGGTGCAGAGAAATCTGATTTGCAAATTCAATCAGTTCGATATCCACGAAAACTAGATAATAATGATTATACAGCCAACAGATACCATTGACTTATTGCAGTTAATCCATTCTAATAATGCTGATCTCTTCCCAGATCTAAGGAAAGCTTGGATAATTATATTTTTTCCATTCACACAATTACATTTTGTTTGCAAATTTTTGAGGTTCAGTTTGCAAAGGCTTTAGAGGCAGTTCTCTGTGCTTTACTTGCCCACTGTTTCTGAGATGACATTAGGCAAACTGTCCATGTGATGAAATAATGTTGGCTTTTATGTAATTTTCATGCAGAAGTCCCAGCAATGCTCTGTGCATCTGGTATGCCTAAACTCTAAAAACCTCATCTTTAATGGCAGAGCAGACTCAAGGTCTTTTAACATTGGCATGGCACAAACTTGAAAAGGGGCAAGGCACTTCTTTTACAGGAAGAATGGTTCAAAGGAGTCAATCTGGGATGGACACCAGTATCAGAGTTGGGCTGCCTGGTCCCTTCTGCTACTGAGATCACAGCAGGGGCAGCTGATGACTCTGTGAGGAGCTAAGCCTGGATGCTCCCCAACTCTTCCTTCCCTGACAGCAGCAGCAAACCTGACAGTGAGCTTCATTATGGGACAGTTAAAGATAGATGTCTCTCCTGAATAGGAATGTCCTGGGCATTCTCCTGAATCCATAATGTCATGAAAGTGCACTGGCCAAGACCTAATCTGAAGTTTTAAGATCTGAATTATTAATTAAAAGGTATATAGGAAAGCACATATGAAATACAATGAAAAAAACAGTAGCACTGCCCTGTAAATAGTGCTTAGCAAACAAAATGTACTATCTTTATTGTGATATAGTGATCTACATTTGTCTGGAGAGGGTCAGTTCATTCACTACTTCTACTCATGATGGTTTACATGTTCTTAGCAACATCTATATTTAGTTCTATCTTAGAAAAGAAGTGACACTTAAAGGAAGTGAAAGAATATAAATAACCTAACTGGGTTTACTGGAGTGCAATATTACTTTAGTAGGACCACTACAGAGCAAAGCATGACTTTCACATGAAGTATAAGCTAAAATCCTCTGAATATAGCTTCACAACCCAGGCTCTGAATTTGTGTCAGTGATTTTGCTTCTGTGTGAACCCTGTAAAGATTTTCCAGATTAATTTCAGATGTGAATGAAATCTCCTAGAAATATGGTTAATAAAACCTGATAGTACATTTATGATTCTCTTAGCCGATGGCAAAAGCCATATTTCTGTCGAATCTCAGGCCGTGCTCAACCTTGAACCCAAACTCAAATTCTAGGCAAGTCAGAGTCAGTACTTTTTCCTGTTTCAGTCACTGTTGTGGAGAAGAGACAGCAAACTGTCCAGGACATGATACTGTTGAAAAGAGAGGAAGAATATGAAAAATCATAGAAGTTTCTCAAACCCCTTGTCAGTAGCAGATTTAACTCTTGCAGAATTTCTAAGGGTGGTGGTTTGGTCTGTAAGAAGCACTCATGTATATCC
Source organism: Athene noctua (assembly GCF_965140245.1). NCBI lineage: Eukaryota > Metazoa > Chordata > Aves > Strigiformes > Strigidae > Athene > Athene noctua. Next base: position 27,570,205 of record NC_134038.1, on the reverse strand, counting down.
TCACCATAGCATGGATGATTTGTACACGAAACTCTTACCTCTACTAGTATGAAAAGACTGCATCATCTCCCTCAGATATACACAAATGAAAGCAGTATACTCCACAGCTTCCCACCCAAGAGCAAATGACAATTTTCATCTGTATGCACGGGGAAGTATTTGTAGCTGCTTAACGTGCGTTTCTTTGCCTTTCAGGATACAAAACTGGAGCTGATGGAGTACAGTGTACTTCAGGATTTTTTTTTCCTTTTCCTTTCAGTCCACTCCTCTTTTAATCTTGCAAAATCAAAAATAATTATCCCAGGAGAATGTTATGTCTGTGCAATTTTTTCCACTGGATCGATAATTACTGTATTTCACATGCCCCTTTTAATTACACAATGCCTGAGATTAAAATTCAACAGCGTCTCTCAAAGAGAAAGTGCTTTAATATCTGGAGTGCTGCTCCTATAAATTGGCATCTGAAAGACAGGCTAAAAAAAGGGCATAAATACTAACATTCCCATCCTTCCTAACTGACTGCAATGCCAATGAGCTGCACCAGCTCTTTACACAGACCTCCCACATTCTTGATAGGATGTTTTCTAGCAGAGTGATCCACAAATATTATCATTCAATGACAATACAGTTTCATCAAGGTACGTCTCAATCCACAGGATACAAGCCCCACACAACAGACGGAAAATTTGGCGCAGTGATGCGCACACTGCGTGTGTTACTTACTGGTTATTGCAGTGGTCATACCGAGTCCCGTATGGCGTTACATTAACGAATGGCATGCAAGCACCTTCTGTTGAAACATCTGCGACAGGGAAATTTCAGGCATTTTTCCAGATATTTTTTGTGCTCTGGACCAAATTTTCATTAGGGCTATAAAACCTGGCAGGCAGCATTGTTGTGTATGATTTTTTAATAAACTGGGACATGCCTTTGTTAGAGGAGTGAAGAAAAGGGCTCTTTCGAGACTTCTTCCTATTACAAAAAGTTCAGAAAACATATGACAGCTCACCAAACAGTGTCTCCTAACTTTTTTTTTCTGTCTCCTCCAAGTGTAAGATTTCCCGCTTCTTTAGATGTATACAGAGATTTACAGGTTTTGAAATGAAACCAAAAATGTAGATTTTTTTTTTCATCTCTCAGATTAAATGGTTCCAACCGTGGCATTACTTGAGAATGTGTTCAAAGAGAGAGCATGCAGCTAACATAGACTTTTAGCATCTTTTTGATGCCTGCTGCCAGGAATCTCACAAAGGATTTTCACTTACTTAACAGACAAGGTCCCTCAGAAAAAAGAAGAAAGGAAAGCAAATGGGCATGTGCAGATCTGATCTCATACACAATGCAAGCCTAGCACATAGACTTACTCCTTTTTTTTTCCAGAAACACCCGATCACCTGCTCTCCCTTCTTTGCTCCCCTCCAAGACAACAGCCACCAGACACAAATCGAAGTTCCATTTTGCAATTCTCCCTGCCACACTACAAACACTAATGCAGAACAAACATGCTTGGCAGTAAATATGTACATTATCATTATGTAAATAGGTATGTTATCATTATAGCAAAATGATTATGTTCTTTGCTAAATCTATATTCCCTTTCCAAGAATATTATGCAGTTTGAAGTATAATTTCCATTATGCCACTGGGGCTAGAAAAACACTTCAGTTCAACAATAATTAGTATACTGTATATAACAAAATGTTTACCATGGATAAAGATGATGTGCAATCCTAAATCTTTTTAGACAAACAAACAAATGCATTTTCACATGGTATGGTTCAGCTTGAACAACAAACAGAAGCAGTTTCAGATTAATACCCGTTCCCACATCCAAGGTGAGCATCTTATTTTGACTTTTTATGCAAACACCACCATGAGCTACAGTAATAACATTTTTAAATCATATGAAGTGAATGATCTACTGTTAGCATGAAGGAGACTTCAATTCTGAACCTTAAATGGCTGGATATCACAGGCTGTTTGGCAAAGTTATAATGTTTGCATAAAGTCCATTGCTCATCAATAGGTAAGTATACCAGCATTGCAAAAACAAAATCTTAGGTTTTAATATTTCAGAAAGTTCTTGTGGTCAAAGAGCAAAGCAAGGCCGACTCCTAAGCCAAGCAGCTGTAAGTATACAAAGTACATACCTACGTATCTTAAGCAGTTACCTGAGAATTCTAGATATGTATGTTCTATAAGACAGAGGTGAAAAATGTGCTGACTTCTTACAGCAAAGAAAGAAATGCTGGCATAAGTAAAATTGGATGAAAGTGTTAATTTTTTCACAACTTCTTTTGAGGTAAATAAATGTAAATACTTGTCTCTCATTTTCTCTGGAAAAGTGGATTAATTCTTTAGAAGTATGTAAATGGGTTCAAAATGTCTTTAGTTTCTTCTTTTGTTTTCCTTTGAATGCTGCTTTGAACTGAAAAATCAATTTCCAGAAAGGAAGATATGACAATTAGAATGAAAAAAAAAAAAAAAAAGAAAAAGAAAAAATTAATTTATAAGCTATAAAATACATAATGGCCACATTCTCAGTGTTCTGTCCACTTCTGTCACAGGTTCATGTATGACATTGAAATTGTGAAAATATATGAAAATATGCATATGAATCTCAGCATTCCTCATTGTGCAGCAGCTCTCTTCAGATAGCCTTTTCTGGGCAGCCCTTATTCAAAGAATACAAAGAAAGAAGTGGGAGAGCCTTTGAGCACTCTCACAGAGATTGTGCATGGTGATGCCTCCTTTCCCATGTCAATAATTAGATATTTATTTTGCATCTTCAGGCAAACATTTTACAAACACAACAAATGACACGCTACTTTTCTCTGGCATTTCTACTCCTTTGTTACTTCAAAACTTACGACGCGCTTGTGCTCACCACACACATATGTAAAACATTCCTGTGCAGCATGCAACCACACGTGTGTCATCGAGTCACTGGTTTGGTTCTCTGACATCTGAAAAATCAGTCTGCTGATGTTGGACTGCCCAGTGTCTGAGGGCAGCAGCTCTCAGACTGAGGCCCCAGCCAGGCAGGACCAGCGTGCATCCTGGCCGTTCTGCTGGATCGACAGCCCCCAGACACCTCCTGCCTGTGAAGCCAAACCAGCTGGGGGAAAGCAGCAGCAGCAGCAGCAGGAAAGAACTGCCCATTTCCCTTTGACATTTCTTTCAGTTTTGTTTCATGCTGATCAAACTACAAGAAAGTCTAATTTCGTACAGACCCTCTTCAAACTTTCGAACCCACAGCATAGTCCATTACAAAATGAGATTGTGGCTGGTATAGAAGGAATATTTCCCTTTCTTTTAAACCTGTTGCACCACTGGATTTCCCTCCTTCTTCTGCTGGGAGAAATAGTGAACTCCCTATTTACATTCTCTGCAGCATCCATGACTTCATGTACCTCTCCTATATCCTCAGAATGCTTTTTTTTAAGCTGAAAAGTCTTAAGCTGTTTAGTCTCTTTGCATACGAAAGGCATATCATACCTATGGATATCTGCTACCCTTGTCTAGGGCACCTTTCATAGTTCTACTACACCTTCTGCACACAGTATAAGACATAATATATCACTGATTTATAATACAGTGATGTTTTCAGTCATTTTTCCACTGTCATATAAGAGCAGTATAACAGGAAACTCAGATAACTTCACATAGGCAGCCACAGATTGAAGTATGCAAATAATTGACTGGGAAAGTTGCTGGTCAAATGGAAACAAGCAATCAAAATGAAAAATTTCATTTCAAGTCAAGTGGAAGTAAACAGAGCCAAAAATATCTTATTTTCACAAAAAAACCCAAACTAGCTCTAAAAAAAGAAATATCATTTATTTCCACATGAGACGGAAAACTTTCTTTTATTATAACTGGTAAGGACTTAAGTAATTTTTAAAGGAAACTTAGGGAAAGGTTACCCCAAAGACCTTATTTTTTCTGAAATTTATGGCAAAGAAGGTGGCTGGGGTGAATCATGAAACAAAAGAGTAATACAAGCAAATGGATATAAGCAGGAGTCAAACTAGACCAGGTTTTCCTCTCTAATCTATGCACCACTGTCAAGATATTTGTTATTCTTACTGCTTTGATACAGCCAGCTAGGACATGTACTTGGCAGATTTTCAGTGACATTTGTCATTAAGAGTATGGGTCAATAAAGCCAGTATTGTACCACTTGCACAATGTTGTGATGTTTGAGCTTAGTCCATTTCCTATGCCCAGAATATTTAAAGGTAATACTTGGGCACCAGCAAAATCATCAAACACAATGTCAGACACAACAATATCTGGTGGCTAAATCTTTCCAAGACAAAGAATGAACAGAAGACATACAATGGTGGACCCTAAGAAAACTAAAAGGAATGCAAGGAAGGGATCAGTTACGCAGACTGTTGCTGTAAGATGGACAGTACTTGTCAGGTTTGCAGCTTCTCATCTCTCCCATGTGAAAAATACAACTGCCATAAGAGCTTGCTGAAGAAGGTTCATGTAGGTACACGCATCCTGTAGCTGTCTAATGGAACAGTGGCATAAAGTAGCTCAAACCAAAAGTGAACCAAAGCTTTTAATGGTGGGAATGAATAATCCTTGAAAAACATGGAAACAGAAGGCACTGATACCATTTCAAAGCTTTAAACTTTATTATAGAGTTAGTACTATTGTTTCTGCAGCTGTTGACATTTTCTCAAGTGCATGCCTCGCAAGTGTCTCCTCTGTTCAGTTCTCAGGTAGGTACAGAAGTCTCTTGAAGAAAAGAGTTTAGGGACTGAGAAGACTTTACAGCTGAAGAATCAGACACATTCCAATAGGGGGGAGGAACATGACAGGTTTCTTTCTGCTCTTCATGGACCTTGGCTACTTGCTCTGGGTCTAACAGGAGCTGTTGTAAAACCAGTTTCCAAAAGACATCAAAGAGAAAGAGTGTCATGGTGAGGCTGTGCTTCGTTGAAGGTCAGATGTTTGTGTTACATCATTAACTGTTTAAAAGAACAGCACAGAAATTGTTGGAGTGTAGGGAATGGGATCTCTTGATATCTGTATTTTACATGCCACTTTCTGAAAAGAAGAAAATATGCATTCCTCTCCCACCGAATACAAGCAGCCCTGCAGATTGATTTTGGTCCATGCCATGAGGTTAATGCTCAGCTTGATCTGCATTGACATGAAAATACCATCTGTGTAACCCCGGCTTGCCTTGCAGGGAGAAGAGAAGATACAGGACTCAGCAGCTGGTCTCAGCTACTCTGGGAAAAGTGTTCGTCTCCAGACCAAGTTTGGATCCAGCCATATCTGGCAAAAGTATCATAAGTATATCACATGCGTACTCCAGAGAAATCTTAGGAAGCTTAATGGAAGTCAGTACATATGTTGAGGCTGTTACATGAAAAGCATCAGGAAAATCATAAACTGTTCCTATTTCAAAACCGTGCAAGGAAATAAGTGTATGGTATAATAACTTTACAGGACTGTCATGAGTTGCTCATATATTCCTAAATTAACATAAATAATTCAAATGAAGAACTTCCTTTTCTCTTTGTTAATATTTAAGTAACAATTTTCACCCCTAAGATGTATAACAGAAAGCTGACTTTCTTTTTGGTAAACATGACATAATACTGAATGTTGCCATAAACATGCAAGCCCAATAACCTGTTCTGTTCGTTACACAAAGGAAGGACTAGACTGAATCTCCCTACCTTTCTGAAGGCAAGAAAGCAAGTCTGAAAAATTGCTTGTACCAACAGAAACAAAATTCCTGTATCAGGTCCTTTCCTGATAGGCCAAATAATTTTTTTTTCCCTTTAAAATGAGCATATACTCCGTTTATTTAAAAATAAGTTGAGCTCAATAAATTTATGCAATCTTTTCTAACATAAAAGATTTTAAAAATATCACATCTGTAATCAGTTTGGTGGATTGAACTACCAGGAGTGCATTCACTGTGAGGGAATAAAGGTAATTATGAAGCCACAGGACCACATTCACCCCAGTTAAAATCAATGTGTGACTGCTCTTCTGTGCTCAAGTGAGATCCACACTCCCTAAATTGCATGGCAACTCTCTTGAAATTTAGGAGCAGGAGTGAAGCAATTAGAGAGCACTCACACAAAACCATCCCTTCAGCTTCTTGGGGTGCCCTGCTCCATGTGGCACAGCCTGTGGCAGCCCACAGGCACACAGCTCTGGCCAGGAGAGGCTGGCTCTACCTCCCTCTGCCTGAGCACACGTGGCCGCTGGGAGATTGTGAGGTGACATGGTCAGCCTGATGAAGTACACAAAAGCTTTTGGCACTGCGTATCTGCAATATCATGGACAGTCAAGGAGGCGCCTGTTATAAAAATACACAGTGAAACACAACTGGAGGACTGCTCTTTCTCAAAGGCTAACGTAATGCATTCCTTCTGTTTAGGCTCATTTTCCAGCCTTTCACATTCTTTGTGAACAAGAGTTATAAAACAAGCCTGATGCAGGCCAATTATTTTTACTTTGAAGGCCATTAATCAAGATTGACTAAGAAAATGAAGACAGCTAAGCAAAATTTCATATGTGACTAGAGTGAGATTAAAATAAAACCAGATGGGGATGGACAGAGACGTTAAGCTGCTTTCTCTCCCCCTTCCCTCCCCTTTTTTTCTTTTTTTGACTCATGTAATAAATGTCTTTTACAAATTACAGCACTCTTATTTTCTTACAGTAAATCAAATTGGGTCATAATGTACAAGTGGTCTCATTGCTGAAATGTCAAAAATAGAACCCGCCTTGTTCTTCCAAAGTAATTCCTCAAATCTAAACCAGCAGCGTGGCCTGACAGTCTATAAACCATCTACCTGGATGCAGATCTCTTTTAAGGTAACTGTCTGTTGCTGATAGATGTATTTCACAAGTGCCCAACATGAGCCATACATTGAGATCTACAGCATGCAGACATTTGCAGGGATCTGAATTTGCAGGTCTTACATACATTGCATTTCTACAAATTTCAGGGAATTTATGGAACCAGGACTTTTTCTAAAGATCAAACAGCTTTGAGTCAATGCCAACCAGTAGACCTATAAACATTCTGAAAAAGTTTGCATAATTTTCAGAAAAACCCTTTTTCTTTGGGTAGATGAAAAACACCATATGCACTGTGGAGCTTATTTAGAGCTTTCAGGGTACACTAAGGAAAACAAGAATCAGAAGGACTGGTAAAGATACAGAATAATGGTCACATATCAGGAGGACTTTTTGATAAAGTGACTAATACAACTCTTAGTTAAGAAGATGAAACAGTCATGTATGTATATTGCCCTTTTACAAAATAAACTATAGGACAAAATGAAGGGAAAAGAGTTCCAAATATGTTTAGACTCATTATTTCAAACAACCCCTGCTTTGGAATCAAATTTTGAAGATATATATACTGGTAAGTAACCTCACTCATATCATTCCTGACCTTTCCAGAAACATATTTCATTAAACAGAATTATCTCACTGCCAAGGAAAAAAAAGAAAACAGTAGTGAATCAGTATCCTATCTGGAGGATCTGAGAGCTCCTAACTTTGCAAAGTTAGCTGGAGCAGTGCAACACAGGGGCTACATCCCCAAATTCTACTGTGCTTGAAATGTTGTTTGAGAATCTGAGATCTCCCCTACTCCTACGAGAACATTTAAGGAAAGGAAGATCATATACATGTAGCTTGAATTTTTTTAAAGTCTGTGAATGAGTATTCCAGTTCCCAGATCCTTTTCTTCATCACCTGACCTAATTAATTTAAATCCATAGCTTTCTTCTACCCATTGATTATAACATTGTAGAAACAGGTCTGGAAGGCATCTCAGGGGATCATTTAGGCCATCCCCTCCACCAAAGTCAGGATCAGCTGTTCCTAAATTACTCTTGACAGATGTTTGCCCACCCTGTTTATCAACCCTTCTACAGTAGAGTTTGTATAGGCTTCCTAGCTTGTCAATTCTGTTACTATCACAGAAAACATTTCCTAATGTCTACCCTTAGTCTCTTTTCCTGAAAGTTAAGTCCACTACTTCTTTTGGACATTCACAACAGTTTATTACTTTCCTCTTTGTAGATACCTTTTAAACATTTGAACACGTATACATCTCTTCAGTTTGTCTCTCCCTAGACTAAACAACCTCACTGCTTCAGTCTTTCCTCACAGGTCATGGTTTCCAGACCCTCAATCTCTCTTGCTCCTCTCCTTGGAATCTTTCCAACTGATTCCCACCTTTCTGGAAATGCAGTGCACCAAACTGGACCCAGTGCTCCATCTGTGGTGAGAAAACAGGAGGACTATTTCATGTTTGTTACAGATGCCAACATTGTTTCTACAGCCCAGTACGATATTTGGGTTTTTGGCAACAGCCTGACCTTCCTGACTCATGTTTGTTTTGTGTTTGCTCTGGCCGTCAGCTCCTTCACTGAAGAATGGCTGCTTTGCCATCTACCCAGTCATCTTGCAGTCCACGTTTCAGCCCCGAGCATGATGTCTTACGCATTGTCTTTGCTTTACACACTTTTCCTGGTTTGTTAAGATAATTTTCATCCTCAAAAGTCTTTGCGGTTCCTCCTGGCTTGATAACATCTGCAGGTTTAATATTCTATCATCTAGGATCTTAATTAAACTAAGCAATAGCACTGGGCCCAAGAAAGAGCTTGAAGAATCCATCCTTCTGGTCAGACAATGAACTGGTAGTAACTACTTTTTATGTACAGTTTCCCAAGAAGTTACATACTGACAAGGTATCCTTCACTTATTTTTCTTGAATATCACACGAGATAGTGTCAAACACCTAACTAAAGTCAAGATGTAAGACATCTTCTTCTTTGCTTTATCCAGAAGGCCTATTAACCTTAATTTACTTCTATAGTGAGTTATCTGGCATGCTTTGTTCACTTCCACTCAGTTATTTATTGCTCTGTTATCTTGCAGATGCTCACAGAAGTCTGTTGGATGTTTGTATTTTTTTCTGCAGAGGAAGTGAATCCCACTGATTTTAAATCTGTGAGTCTACCTTTGTTTTTAAGTGACAATTGTTTTTTTCTTCTTTTTACCTTTTCTTTTTAAGATAATGCTGAAGTTTATGCTTTATGAGTAGCAGAATATTTTGAAATAATTCTGCTCCATACAGTCTTGAAGATCATATTCCCCTTGTGTTATTTCTTTCTGTATCCTTCCTCCTTCGGACTCTTGTCACAGTTTATTTGTTGATCACTTTCCTCACAATATTTGTTCTGTCCCAGTCTATTTTCTCCTTCAGTTCTCTCTTGCTGTCCCTTTTCTGATTCTGATAAGTGGAAGAGTAGTTCAGCAACATTCAAGTGCAATTTTAGCTTTTGAACCCAAGGTATTTGAGGTGCATTAGTATAAAGGTCAATTCACCCAATTCCTGCTTTTCCCATTCAAATATCTTTATGAACAGATCACACAGTTGTCTCTAAAAGGAAAAGTGCTTAGGAGCATAAAGAAGTTGTGCACTCTGCCTTGTCTTTTCTGAGATCAAGGAGATGTGAGTTGTGCTGCTGATAGTAGCTTCCAAGAGATGTTACTCATGGCAAAATTCAGTAGCTGTCTTCCTGGATGCTTGTTTATCTCTATCACACTCCCTTTCCTTAATTTAGATAAACATATACCTAGGTGAATCCTCCATTGTCTATTTACCTTGGTAATGCCTTTATTCATTTCATTTCCATGACTCACTTGGGGATGTATAAAAACACAGAGTTAGTGTTACAACAGTGTACAGAGATGGATGAAACAAAAACCAGAGACTTGTTCTGACCTCCACAAAGCCACAGTGTTTAGGAACGGCAGTGGTTTTGTGACATTGGATTTTAGATAGTCTCCACCTTGAAAAATGCAAGCAAGCAAAATAGAATTTTAAAATAAGAAGGTAAATTACGGCTTAAACTTTCATATTTGCTTGAAGGTGCTTTGATCTAATACTATTCCTCCAATCCTGTGACTCTGAATCCCATGATATTCATTTTATAAAGGGCTTTCTAAGGAGCTGAGACTTTCTGAAACAATAACACAATAAGTACCTGGAGTACTGTGTTCAGCTCTGAAGCCCACAACATAAGAAGGATGTGGACCTGCTCAAGCGAGTCCGGAGTAAACCACGAAGGTGATCAGGGGACTGGAGCACCTCCCTTATGAGGACAGGCTGAGAGAGTTGGGGTTGTTCAACCTGAAAAAGAGAAGGGTCTGGGGAGACCTTATAGTGGCCTTCCACAGAATCACAGTATCATTAAGGTTGGAAAAGACCTTGAAGATCATCCAGTCCAACCATTAACCTAACATTGACAGTTCCCAACTACACCATATTCCTCAACGCTTTGTCAACCCAACTCTTAAATACCTCCAAGGATGGAGACTCCACCACTTCCTTGGGCAGCCCATTCCAATCCCAACAACCCGTTCTGGAAAGAAATGCTTCCTATTATCCAGTGTAAACCCTCCCTGGCACAACCTGAGGCCATTCCCTCTTGTCCTATCACTTGATACTTCATTAGAGAGACTCATGTCATCTCTCTGCAACCTCCTTTCAGGTAGCTGTAGAGGGTGATGAGGTCTCCCCTCAGCCTCCTCTTCTCCAGACTAAACACCCCCAGTTCCCTCTGCCACTCCTCGTGCTCCAGACTCTTCACCAGCTTCGTTGCCCTTCTTTGGACATGCTCAAGTAATTCAATGTCCTTTTTGTAGTGAGGGGCCCAAAAAGGGGGCTGAGGGGCTTCCAGTACTTAAAGGGAGCTACAGGAAAGATAGAGAGGGTCTCTTTATCAGGGAGTGTAGTGATTCAAACTACAACATAAACTGTTTCAAAACAGAAGGACTAATTAATTTTTTTGCATTCTTCATTAAAGTTCAGCATCTCTCCTCTGTTGCTGCACCTGACCCTTAGGTTATCAGAGCACTGCACAGAAGGTTCATGGCCAAGCCTTGCTAAAAACGTTGGTGGTCTGAAGCTTTCCAGGTGCCCTTCAGAACTCAACTTGTTCCCTAGACATCAACACCTGCCTGTGAACTCTGCACAGTACTCTGCTTCCCTGCTCAGGTGTTTCCTTTGTCACACGTACCAGTAATGATCTGCAGATGGGCTGAGTTGCTGGCTTGTTAGTTGCTCCAAGGCATGCCTCAGAGAGGAAAGACTTAATCCAGATGGGATTTAACCTTCAGCATTGCACAGGTTGTCCATTTGAAATCATCATCCAATACTAGAGAGTGCAAAACTCTTTTTCACAGTAAGTGGTGAGAGACATTGCCATTTCAACACAGTGGTAAGCAGCTAAAAAAATGTAAAAAAAAATCTGAGTTCATTAGTATTCACTGATGATTCATGTCAGAACAGCCAGAGCCTCCTGGTCCTGTTCTTTTGCATGGCTGTGGCTAAAGAGGTTATAGTGCCTACTCGCCAGATACATTTTATAGCCCAAGCAGTGGGCTCACTGAGGTGTTTTGGCCAATGCAAATGAAGTGGAATTTATGGCAAAGGTTGAAAGACAGAATAACAAAGCAGGTAATTTTCTCTGAGAAGTATGGAGTTTGTGGTCTGTTTCCATTCCCAGAGGTCAGGGGAGGGAGGAAAACCTAACAAGTAAAACATAAGAGTCCTAAGACTTGAGCTCGATTTAAAGTGCTGCTTCGAACTTCTTGTGCAACTATGAGCCAGCCTCCATCTATGCCTCCATTTCTGAGTGAGCATTTGTAGATTAAGATCAGGCATGGTGGTTATGAGCAATGTAGAAAATCCTCACATGGAAAAACACCTCAAGAAGAAGCTGTGAAGTTTTCCTTATTAGTTTGGGACTGACAAAACATAAATCCGTATTTCATTTGAAGTGCTTACATCAGATTGTTGTGAGGGCTTTCCAGAGGTCTTCACTTGACTCTAAGGTACAGCTTGTTTAGAATACTCAGGAAGCCAGGAAAAATTTCAAACCAGAATATGAGTTTCTGCTGGCTCCTATATAGAGGATAAAACATTAAGACAAATTTTCAACAGCATCCAAGTAGATCTACTTGTGTAGAAATCTGGCTCCAAACATGCCTTGCTCTGCTTCTCCTTCACCATCCACCAGCCTTCCAGCAGATCACCCTGCATCCTTTCTGTGAAAGCCCTGAGCTTCATCATGAAATGGACTCTGCTACCTGTGTTCCCTCACCTGCTCCAAAGGCCACATCATAGCTATGCCTTCACCCATGCTTCCAGGGTTTCTTGCCAGCAGAGAAGTTAAGCTGAACAGCTGTGGATTCCTAGGGGGACACATCTAGTAGCCAGGCAGTCCTACCATCCGTTTCTGGGCAGGAATCTGGTCAGCAGTACTTTCAGCACATATGATATGATTACACCACAGTGTTCTGGTTTAATTGCATTACACTTTTTTCCTTTTTTTCTAAAAATATATTTAAAAGACGTTTTATCTGCTATTCTTAAGGCTACCTCAAATTTTCAACTACCCCATCAGCCAATAGCTGTGCTACTGAGGCACATTTTGGTGGCCACCCACACGGAACAAACAACTCTACTCCAGAACAGCAAAACTAACTGAAGAATTGTTTCTGGAGCCCTTTTAGATCCTAAGTCTTACCTGGATTTCTTGCTTGATGTCAAACATGTATTTGCTGACCTTAGCTCCTTATTTCTTCCTGAAGATATTCCACCAGGAATTACTGACACCCTTGTTTATGATTATGGCGATTATATTTACCAGATGTCAATGAAGAGATGCATTTTCCTCGTTGGTGTATAGATTTGTACTGAAGAGATTATTGCACAGAAAAAATGAAGGTCTTTTTATCCAGTCACTACCTATTTGGAATAAACTCTGAGGGAATTAATTTTGTTCTCTCCTGGATGGATGAATCCACATAAAGAGAAAAAAGGAGTTTTATCTCTTGTAGGGAGGTAACAGTTCACTTTAGGATAGGAGATAAAAAGGATTATGGAATTTTAGAAATAATGTCTTTCTTCTCCCTGGGCTGCCCTTGTTTTGCCTATGGCATCATTCCTAGAATATCTAGGCTGCATGCAGAGCTGACGAGTAGTGTTCTGTCATCAGTCACACAAAGTAACATATAGATGTGCAGTACTAGTTAGGAAGGCTATGGTCAGATTCTTACCTGGCTACTTTAAATGCCTTTGCCATACAACCTCTCACACCAAGGAAAATCAATTAAGAATCTTTTTCATGCTGTACAAGACAATGATCCATCCCATGTTAAATTCACTGTCTTCACTAATTTGGCATAACAGTGAACACTTCAGAGCATGCAGTTCACTTCCAGAGTCTTTGTGCACACACAGTTCAGTTGTTCAAATATCTCTGACTTACAGCACAGACATAGACCACAGTAAGTACTTCAAAGACATAGATGTCTGCCCCTTCTTTCTAAAATCTTACCATTTTACTGAATGGTCTCTCTCTGACATGTCCAAGCTCTGCTTTAACATATTTTTTTTCTCTTATATATAACTAAACTGCAAAAATTATTTATTTGAAAGCCAAATGCATGCAAAAGAGACAATTTTCAAAGTTTGATGCAGTACATGGTTGGTATGAGTGCAGTTTGCCTACTAGCATAGTTGAGGCATGCTAACTTCTCTAAATAAAAGCATAGAAGAGAGTGACAGTGGGTGTTAACATCTGATGGCCTGCGGTTCCTCAGCCTGAACAGTGTAGTCAAATGTTGCTTCCCAGCTCCATTGACTGGGAACAACCCTCAGTACAGACCTGGAGTAAAGTGTGAACTCATGCCTCCGGTGTAGACTACAGTATTTAAAGCATTTCACTAACACCACATCCACATTGTAAGAATATAAATTATTATCAGTGTAAGGAAACAACGTTCTTGAGTTAAGTCTACTTCATGATCATCACTACCCTGAGGGAACTTTTGCTCTGTTGGACTATTTTCAGAGTAAAAAATTAACCTCTGAGATTAAATTGAGAAAGTGAACTGCATATGGATATGTCAGAAGAACAGGGAAAAGAGCTGGACAAGCATCTGGAAAAAATCAAGTTCACCCCTGCTTAGATTGTTCCAAAACAAGATTCTTAAGTTTTATTGGGCACCTGAGAAATGTCTCACAGTCAGGTTTTTCACCTGGTGGAAAATGTGGGAGGTGCCAGTTGCAGAACAACCATCAAATCTATCGCACCTACTTATTTTCTTGTTCTGTGGGCAAGTGATGGACTGATATTTCTAGATGCCTCTCTTATTTGCAAGAAGTTTCATCCTGTTCTCTGCTTTGTGGCCCCACATTTTCATCAGGACCCATTTTGTCTTTACAGCACCAACAGTAGCTAAGTCCCTGTTGGAGAACGGCTTGCAGAGAGCAAGGCCATGGGTCTCTGCAGGAGCTGATTGCAGCTATGTGAGGTAAACAAAGGAAAAAACCCAGGGTACAGTTATGCTAACAAAGGACTGTTATGTTAACAAAGAGAGAAACTGAGGTACACAATGGCCTTGATGGTAAAAACAACCTTGGGAAAAAAAGGCTGGCCAGAAGAGGGGAGATGTTGTGACATATCTGAAATGCCACAAGGGGCTGGGATATTATAATGTAGCCTTTTAGATGTATCCAATAGATTTGTGAGTAGTATGCATGATTATTGTAGAGTGCTTATATAAGGTGTGATTTCTTTCAATAAAGTTGAAGCTTGCTCTATCATCCACATTGAATCGGCTGCTTGCTTCCTCCGCCCGCCGCAAGTCCCCTATGTGAGGCCAGTTATGGACTATCCAGATACTTGAGCGGCTCAGGCACCCATGTTCTAACCCACCATTCATGCTTCAGCAGGACTTTGGATACTGTGGAGTTCAGTAACATAAACTGACTGCCTATGAATTCTCGGCAGAGATGTAGTTGCCAGAATTTTAAAATACTGTGCCTGAGAAATTACTATGATGTTAGTTGCTAGTGAAGCCACTCCTTCATTTCTGTCAAATCTGCAGAACTTGAGTGTGCTGGCCTTACCTTAGAAAGTTGCCCTCACCCCTCACTGCCCCATCAATTTCCAGCTTGGCTGGGAAATCAGTGAAAAAGTGTTCATAAACCTTATTAGTTCACCATCAGCCTCAATCAACTTCCCTTTAGCACACACTGTCCTCATCAAAGACATGCTCACAAATACCAGATCCCGGTTCACAGAGTTACTCTGCTCATTTTATGCTCGTCTCTGTTGGGCATTGAGGTGTTTTTGTTTTAAAATTCAGTTGAGGCACTTGAAGGGGGACATAAAGAACAGTTTTCAGACAAGCATTCTGGTTTGGCAGCCTCTATTCCCACTGAAGCAAAAGTGAGTTTTACAGATTTCACTGAAGACACAGCTACACCAAGAACAAATATGTCCAAGCACCTCACTCCAGCTGTCTTGTCTTGTAGGTGAATGTTCTTCCCTTTAAAGAATATGCTTAAGCTTAAGGGGACTAAACATATATGTAGAGAGATTATCTCCTGTGACATCTGTGACATCTAAGATGAATGAATAGTGGGTACTTAAACTGAAATTTAAGAAAGCATTGAATGAGTCAGAGCAATTAATTCGAGGTCTGCCAGACCAGTTAGCCTATGACCCCTTAAACACTCAGAGGTAGACACAACATTTAAGTTAAATACTTCTAATGGCAGTGTTACTACTTCCATTGATTCTAGAGGGAACCAGAATCTGCTAGTCCAAGAAAGAAATCTAAATCAATCATTGTCCTCTAGAACAGAGACACTGATGTATACAATCCCAAAAGATCCCTTCATCAGTTTGAAAAGTCTGTGGATCAAGCTCTCACCTCCTTTACACCCTTGGCAGACACACTGGGTCCCAGGAGATTTTGCAGCTATAATAGAAAAGAATTTAAAACATTGATTCATAAAGACCACTTCTGCATCTCTTCCCTTTTGCCTTCTCCCTCTTCCAACTTATCCTTCTATTCTGCTTTGAGATGTTTTAAATATATACACATGAAAATTGGATGAGGATCGTTATGTTCATCTAATTAATTTTAGCATTCCAAATTAAAAAAAAAACAACAAATGTACAAGTTTGTATTTTACCAGGAAATCACTTCTCTTTTCCTCTACATTTCCAAAAAAGTTTTTTGTTTGTCTGTTAGTTTTTTGTAGCTTAGATTTTTTTTTCTCTCCAGGAAAGCATGTCCTACATACAAATTGGTACAACAAACCCAAGCAGATCCACAGGCAATTATTTAAGGGAAAATGTTTGCCTTATACATATTCAATGACAAACTGAAGTGTTCCTGTATAACAGCTACATAATATATATTTCAATAAATTATTTAAATGTCTATTTATGTAGAGGATCTGAACAGCACTAAGAGTCTCTTTCTGATGCATGATTGGGTGTCGTAGTCTGGAGAAGAGAGCAATGCTGATTCTGTTAAGTAATATTCTAGTAAACTGGGACTGCAAGCTTCTTCACATTCTCTCCCAAGCACAGGTACTTCAAAGCTACTGAAGGTCTGAGGATGCCCTATGTGATTCCAGGACACTCCCTGCTGATTACAGGCTGTATTTCCTCTTCCCCATCTCTGTGCCAGGGTATCTGGCCACATCTTCCTTGCCCAAGTGCCTGCATTACCATGCCTTCTCGTTGTGCTTGGTGGTACATAAGCATCCCCTTGTACTTGTGTGCCCTCAGCTCTTCCCACTAGTGTTACTGATTATTTTTCTGAAAAATAAGCCTTTCTGGATGTCAACACATTCCATAAGGAGGATGGTACAGATATGATATAGATTAGAGAAGAGCTATCCAAGCTGAGTGCAGGATGTTGCAGCTGGCAACACTTTAAAAATCATTAATAAGTGATATCTCTCTCAACTACATCCCTTCCATGATCTGTTCCAGTCTCTCATGTTCCTCTGACATCAGATGAACAAGACGAGGTTTATGATTTAACTTTGTTTTAAAACTTTTTTCTAACATCCAAATCCATGACACAGATTTTGCTGCTTTCTGCCAGTGTCTTCTCCATTATTCAACATTAGTTAGAGAGATAAGACTTGTTAACTTAAATGGGTGCAGAGTAGAATATTTAGATTGATGTATAGAGATGTTGCTCATAAAAGCATGCACAAGGCCTTGACAAAATCATGCAACCTGTTTTCTCCAGGCAGTTTAAATATTTTCCAATTTAGCCAATGACTAGACTTATCCACTATTTTATTCATGAAAACAGTGTCAAAATGAGAAATAAGGGCATTCTGCTTCCTCCCCTAATTTGAAATATCATCTTGAATTGGAAATGAAACCGTTTTTTAAAAAATCTTTACATGCCTCAAAAGGATGATTTTTTTATGCCGAGACATTTAATTCCCTCCCCCCTTTCAAACTGTGATTTTTTAGACAAGTGAGGTTTTTTCCAAATGCCCTCAACTCCCATGAAATAGTTCCAAGGCATCCTCTCCAGTTATGTCAATCAGTTTCAGGCAGTCTGCAAAGAGACATGACATTTCATAACAATGACATACCAGCCTGGGAAATGATAGGTGGGAAATAAGCAGTTTTCTCAAAATAATCTTATTCATCTACACAAATTCATATTATATATATAAAATGTTACCTTTCTTCAACTTAACCCGGTTAAATGCAAAAAATATTAAAAAGTGAATTAAAAATTGAAGGGCTTGCTACCTGGGAAAAGATTCAGGTTTCCCAAGTAATGAGTGGGAAGAAAAAAATGTCTGATTTCTCTGCTGCTCATGGGTATTTTGATTGAATTTAACACATCTCAAGCTGCCAAAAGCCAATGCTACTCATATGAAGCAGCACTGCTTCTCCAATTAAAAAGTGGAAGCGCAGCTGCTTCCAGGCAAGTGGAAAGGAAAGTTGGCTTGAGTGGCAGCAAAAGAAGAGGAAAAAAAAAATAAATAGATGTGCTAATTTCTTTATATGAAGTTTTTTATCTGGTTGTTTTTTCAAGCAGTCAGCTGTTGTGGTCATAAGAAGCCATTGTGACACAGGTGGACTCACTGTTACCATGCATTACCAAAGGAAACATGTAAATGTGAACTCCTTCCCTATTCCCCTCCCCCTTATTTTCTTTTTAACATTTTTACCAGCTTGTAGGCTCACTCTTGTTCCCTCTCTTCCTTTCCTGCTGGGAAAAATTGTATATATTGGATCCTTGGAGTTCTCAAGAATAAAAAGATTAACAGAAATCTCTTTTTTGAGATACCTCAGGAATAAGACCTGTATATGATATGCATTCTTCTGGAGTGTTTGATCAAATATGTATATTTTTAAAAGGTGGAATTCAGCTGGAGTACTGGTATTTTCTCATCCTTCCTATTGGACTGATGTGCAGTCTAGATCTACTACTAGCTCATCTGTCAATATAGTGCTTAAATTTGTACACAACAAGAGTTGTCAAAAACAATAAAAATGTCTTCATTTCATGATAGTACACAGACATGCTTAACATCCAAAATCAACCACATGCAAATTTTATTGTTCTGACATTAATTATCATACCAATAAAAGAACACAGAAAGTAACCAGATATCACAGCTCTTTTCCATTCTTCTTCAGACCATTGGCTTTATGCAGCATAAATATATAAACAAACTAATAGTACAGCTTAAAAAGGAAACCTGCAAACAATTAAAGATGGCAACAAGACACAAGATTCAAACATTTTCAGATCCTAGACTATATTAGAAGTAGGAACTCACAAATTGCTCTGAGCTTTCCCAAATATCCATAAATCATTGCCAGCTCAAATTCTAGATCAAAGCACACCTTTTGAAAGTATTTGGAATTCAGATATAAGTTTGACTGTGCAGCTTGAGAGATGAGACATCATCTGGTTACTGAGAGTTAACGAATTACTCCATATTAACTAAGCTAAGTTATATGTGTGATTTCATTCTTCACTAAATGTGAAATATTTTGAAGAGGATTCAAATAATCCCTAAAACTTTGAACTCCCTGTGGCCTATGTACATAGAGAGTCCATCTTTACTGACTTGTAGGTACTCGTGCTGTGATAACAACTCTTTTCCAAGCCTGATTTTTAAACTATGTATATAGATAAGAAAATAAACCACATAACAAGATCTATACCAGATAATTTCTGGTGGTGGAAGATGGACCAAATATTGTCCTACCCTACATGTGTTCAAGGTCTAACAAAGCAGGCGATATATGTCCTTCCCCTAAATGAACTGTCAGATGAATTTTCAGAACTGCCTAAATCACACAGGAACTTAGACTGCATTTTAAAAATGTGATATTAGTGTCCAACAGACAGGCTTTCCTAAGGCAATTTGGCATTTGACGTTGGGGGCATATGTCAAGTGGGATTTTCAGAAATGCCCAAATCCCACCAAAATCAATGGGACTCAAGTCAGCCCCACTAAAATCAGTACCAAATCAATACTCAAATGTTACTTCACAGTGACAGTCAACCTTTCCAATGGCTAAATGCAACAGAGTTGCCAAGTGTCTTATGCATATTGTATATTCTTAAATAAAATAATAGACTATTTTTAAAAGTTTACTGCTATCTACCTTTCGGATGTACTTGGAATAGTTCGCTTGCGCGAATTGGGAAGAAAGAATGTATCCAGCAGCTTAGTGCTAGGCACTTGGCTAAAGTAAATCATGCTACTCCCATGTCAAACCGTAAAATTAATTGTTATTAAAGTTAATACCTAGACCAAATAACAACACATCTCTCTTATCTGGAAGAGTAAAATAGCAACTCAAGCTTTGTGGCTGCTTTGCTGTAAGAAAAATCAACAACAAAAGATTTCTTCATAAGGCCTTATAAGGTCAAAAGAATCAGTGTCATAGTTTTTGTTCTCCTTTGTTAATTAGATACATATTACCATAAAAAATCTTCATTATAAAAAATCACAAACAAAAAACAAACAAAAACCTTCTAGCAGTATTTCTGGGTTTGTTACTTTGATTCTATTTCTGTCCTGAAAACCGGATGAAAAAGCAAGAACAGGCTAACTGTACTGAACACATTTATTGATAAGTAATATATTCACCATAAAAAGAGACCGGAATTATTTCTGAATTTAAATGTCATTCTGAAAAAGAATGTGATAAAAAAATAAAATCAATTGAAACTTAAAGTAAAAAACAGCTTTGTGGGTTTGGCTAGTGTTTTGAAATAACTAGGTTTTCCAGTTCACCTCCACCTATATGGCAACATTATTTTATTAGTAGTAGTTTTTACTGATATAATTATTTTCATTTGCTGAAATGCCTAAGGTGTTCTTTGGCTTGATCTAAACCAAAGTTCTGACCCTAAATTTTCAACCCTATTATCAAATTACAGATAAAAGTATAACACCCACAAACACAATTTCCAATAAAGTAATTTTTTAAAAAATATTTGGACACTATGAAAAATGATTCTTCACAAATATGAAAGCTTCACTCTTAAGGCATCCTGTAGAAATGCTGCCTTGACAGTACTTTATCTGAAGCAAAGTAAATTTTTCAGAAGTACCTTGGTGGAGTGATGTCCAAATTTCTGAACAGCAGGTCCTATGCCTTGATTCCGTTTATGGACAGTCATTTTCAGTTAAAGGATTTTTACCAACTAGAAAAAAGCTCTCTTTTGTGGATATATGATGTATCTATTGAGCTGCCAACAGGGCTTGCTAGAATTGCTACCTTGACAGAGCCATCTAAATGCAAACCTGGCTTAAGATCCACTTTTAGGAAAGAAAAATATTTGCTGGTGAGGCTTCCTCCTTAGAGATCCTTCCTGTGCAGATGTGATGCTTATTGACAAGTATGCTTCACCCATCCCCTGGATGAAACAAACTATGATGGCAGAAGGATTTGACATTTCAACTAAGAGTATGTTAAGGAATCTGTCCATGTACAAGTGTCATAAAAAATAAATTACACTACCAGCTCACACAACCGTATTAACAAATGTTGTTAAGAGCAGATCTGTCCTGTGCAGAGAAGATGATCGTTTGGAGAGGGGCAGGGGAATCTATCTGAGATAACTTCAGGTGAAACAAAGCAGACTTCAAGAGCTGTGAGCTGGTGCTAGGCAGAGCTGTGTGTTTTTAATCTTGAGCGAGGAGCACTAAGGCTTTGTGCAACTTCATTAGTGCTGGGATTACAATCTGACCTTGCTCGCCAATCTGAAAGGATACTCAGACCCTCACTGTTCGTCATTACAGGCAAGGTGTTACCAGATTTAAATAGGTACCCTCAAAGGAAACGATCAGTACATCAAACATTATCTCTAGTTTATTTAGTGTGGGATGACCAAATGGCAGGCCTTTTCATGTTTGAGGCTAGAACTGTAAGCAATTATATCTGTACCGTTGTAACAGATACAGCCAAGCCTGTATACTTACCAGGATATCTTTCATCCTGTTTAGTTTATATAGCATTATCACCCCTAGGAGCTCACATTGCTTTCACAGTTTTCTAACGTTTTATAGACATATTTGGTCTCTAGGGATGAAATGAAGTACAGAAAAATAATACTCAGTCCCATCTAGATATGGGTATCTGCTGCTTTAGCACTACTGTGAATTACAGGCTATTTTTACAGCTTAAGAAAATATCTGTATCAAAGCAACACAACAGTAAAGTGGCAAAAATACTGCATAATTCAAAGTCCTGCTAAGACAGATCTGAGAAGGATACACTAAAACAGAGCTAAAGAGAACACAATTAAAGATCTTCTCTGCGGTGTCTGACTGTGGATTTATTGTTGTCCCATGGTTTGGGGATTCTGCAGAAAGGTAATATTATTCAACTTCCATTCAAGCTATCTCTGCAAGCAAACCTGAATATTTCCCTTCATTTCAGTGGCCACCTGAAATGTTATTAGCTTTCCCTAAAAACCTCTTCAGGGGGAGCTGTGGAAATGGTGCCTCCTTCCCCAAAGCTGTGCCCCATCTGCAGTGTGAAACACAGTCCCTCCCTCCAGCTACTCAGGGACCATCCTCCTTGGGAGGAAGGCTACATGTCTTCTCCGCAGGAGTGCTTCAAGTGAGTTTAACAAACCAGGCTTGTGCTACACATCTCTGAGCTGCACACAGCCCCAGGGAAGGGCACTCAGACAGGATAAGGACCCGGGTGAGGAATTCCTCTGGTTTCCCACATTGTTTTTAACAGCATTTCAGACATGCATGACACTGTCTAGCACCCAGACCATGCTTTCTGGAGTAACTCTTCCTGTAACGAAATGGAAAACATTCAGGGAAGAGAAAGACAGGGCAGGAGGTAAAATGTTTTCTGTGGCTAGTGACATGTCACCACCAAGAGACAGCCCTGTTCCAGCTTTTATTCAGCATCCCAGAGCTTTTGCTTGAGGACTTTCAGTTGAGGACTTTGTTCTATGAGAGTGAGAAGTCATTTATTATGGGAGAAATGACAGTCAACAGGCCACACTATTCAATACTTTGAGAACGCACCCCTTGCTGTCTCCACACCACCACCACAAGACTGGCTCTGTCCCCAGCAATACCATTTACAGATACTTCAGCTGTCAGAATGGCCATGGACTGTGGATGCCTTTGGGTTTTTTTATTTATATGAATGTATAAATAGTTTTTCTACTTTGGTGTGTATCATTTGTCTGTGCTAGGTTCTGCTGTTGTACAAAGCTGCTTATTGATCTCTGTTCAAGTTAGCCTGTTCTAAACTAAGTTTAGTGAGCCACTTGATTTTCTTTTTCCTTTGCCTACAATCTCAGTAGGAGCTGTAGTTTCAGAATATGAATCCAGGAGGGTGAAGGACAGAAGCAACCCAAAGGCTGTTCTAATTTGTGATGTGGAGCACCCACAGCTGTGGGACTTCTCAGGGACAAGAAGGTTGGTATCTTGCTTTCTGCCACACATTGTTCAGCTGAGGAGCAGAACAGAAATTTGCATTCATTCAAAACCAGCAAACAAGTATTTTGCACCCTCATTTCACAGCTGATTTCCACACTCAGAAACTACAGGGTAAGCTGGAAGGAAAGGCAGAGTCTGTCCACTGTTTTCAATGTACAGACTATATGTGACAGTCCCAGTCAGCACTTCTCTAAGACACAAATAAACACAGTGGGTTTTGCAGCTCATCAGTTAAGATATTACTTGAGTTTGGGCCTCTTGGGAGCTGGGTGGCTACACACTATTCAGAATGAGAGGACCGTGCTATCATGGCCAACAGATTTCCAGGCATTCATCACTACTGTCTATAGGATTTTAGGACGTAATAATAATAATAATGACACGTCCCATATTTTTTCTTACTTTTTTTCTATTTCTCTTAGCCAGGGAATGGAAATCCACTTTTAATTGCCTGATGAAGTCAGCTCTGTGGGGGTGGAGGGTAGTGGTAGTCCCTGTTAGCTATGTTAAATACTTTGCCTCAGAAGGCAGTGCCCCTCTCTGCCACAATATCAGCTCTTGTGCCAATAGGCATCAATGCTGAGTAAGTTTATAGTAGGAAATATGCAGTCTATCTGAACAATGTGAGAGCTGGAGGATCTAAACATATGTAAACTAAGAACTAGCAAAAGTAAAAACATAGGCTGATCAGCACAGAGATCTTTGGATGGTTGTGTAAGGGAGCGTGTTGAGTTGCACCTTCGAGTAAAGCGATTAGAAGAAAGAATCTTCTATGGTATGGCTTGAAAAGGCTTTCAGTCTTGAAAAAAGCATTATTATTATTATTATTATTATTAGGAAGGAAAAAAGGAGTTATATATTTTTTTCGATTTAAAGGTAACTAGTGTGTTGTATAGGAATGGTGATGAAAGACATGTAACAAAAAGCGTTCTCAGTAGCATTTCTCATAAGTAGTGTGTCTCCCATATATTGTATGGTGGAGACTGATTGGCAGGGACTACCTTTTTTCCTCAGGAATTAATGACCATATGACCTGTAACACAAACCAGCACCTCTGCAGCACAGCTTAGCCCTCTCATTTCTCTAGACAGGTATAACTAATCTTGCTACACACTTCTACAGGGGAAAATCCATGTCTCAGTCACATCATTTTTAATGTGATGATAAATGGAGTCACCCCAACTTAGACTGCTCCACAAGGCACTAGATGGGAGGTGGGAAACAGGAATTTTTTCAACAGTGGACAAAAGAATTAGGATTGTAGTATTCAAAAGCCTGTATTCTTATTCTTCTGTAATAGTTTAATACCATTAACAGGTAAGCACTGTTCATAGTGCTTCAAGAAATTCGTAACTTCATGGTGTCTAAAGCACAGTAAGTGGCAAAACTGATACTTATATCGAATACAGTGGAGTAAAATGTATTTTTCAGGAGCCTAAGGAAACCACAACACATGTGTCCACTTCAAAAAACAGCCCTTAGGGAGCTTGAGGCATTATGCACAAAAATTTGTGTCTTTATTATGACGACTAGCTCAATGCGTGGATGACAAAGCAGCATGTGGCCCTTTTAGTCTTATGTTGAGTTTTATATTAATTATTCTTTAATTTTGCTGAAGTTAATGGTGAATTTTAAGGTAAAGTTACACCTCATCACCTAAAATAAGCTAGTGGCAGACCAGTGTTGAATGATAATCTCCTGCTTTCACTCTCCTTCCCTTCTTCCCTCCCAACCTTTTCTTTGCACCAGCTCTGAAGGTCAGTCCCACGCTGGGCCCGTTCAGTTCACAGCTAAGGTGGCCAAAAAATTTCATAATTTTCCTGCCAACTTCACAAGTTGAGCTAGCTCATTGAAAGGCCTGATGAGCACCAGAGCTGGCCCAAAGAAAGAAGAGGCACTGCCTGTCTGAGGAGCAGGCAAAAAGGAGAAGGACCTCCCTCCTGGCAGCAGTGAACTGTTAACTATCCCGGCTTCACCCTCAGAGAAAGGAATTTAAAACAGGATAAAGGAAACAAACCAGCAGCAAGGTTTTAAAGGTGCTGGTGGGAACATGCTGACAGGGGAAGACAGACCTGTCTGGGCTAAGATGGCCTCTTGTTATTCACCCTGACTCTTGTGCTTGGATACAAAAGAGTTGCTGAGAGTTGGAGCCTCAGAGGGAGCTGAGAGGAGGAGGGGAGGGAGAGAGGAGGAAGCAGGAGGGTCTACTCTGGCAACACTGATTCTGGACAATTTCTCACATCTTTTGATAGGGGAAATAACCTCTCTAGGGAAATATGGAGCTTTTGATATGTGATGAAAGTTCTTATGAATATTTTGATATTTTACCCTATCAGTGACTCCTATGGGCAGGAAATGTCTTATGGGAAGCAGAATAAAGCAACTTTTAGAGCAATCATCATCATATTTCAAACAGTACTAGCTAACAGGATTCTCAAGTTACTAAAAACTTTCCTCTGGCTAATATAGACCTTATTAGTGGAGCATTGTATTATTTGTCTGAATGCTTTATAACACTGTCCATGCCTACTTACATGAACTAGAAGACTACGGTCAGCAGTTTGATATTGAGATTCATATCTAAATGCTGTTCTGTGGCTCACAACGTGTGACAATGGATTAAATAGCATTCTTCTGGCAAAAATGGCTGCTTGAGGTTTGGACAATTGCACACTTCGCTGGGTAAAAAACTGGCTGGAAGACCAGGCTCAGAGAGTTGTGGTAAACGGAGTTAAATCCAGCTGGTGGCTGGTCACGAGTGGTGTCCCCCAGGGCTCGGTTTTGGGGCCACTCCTGTTTAACATCTTTATTGATGATCTGGCTGAGGGGATCGAGTGCACCCTCAGTCAGTTTGCAGATGACACCCAGTTGGGTGGGAGTGTTGATCTGCTCGAGGGTAGGGAGGCTCTGCAGAGAGACCTGGACAGGCTGGAGCCATGGGCTGAGGCCAACTGGAGGAGTTTCAATAAGGCCAAATGCCGGGGGCTGCCCTTGGGCCACAACAACCCCCAGCAGCGCTACAGGCTTGGGGAGGAGTGGCTGGAGAGCTGCCAGTCAGAGAGGGACCTGGGGGTGTTGATTGACAGCCGGCTGAACAGGAGCCAGCAGTGTGCCCAGGAGGCCAAGAAGGCCAATGGCATCCTGGCTTGTGTCAGCAATAGCGTGGCCAGCAGGGACAGGGAAGGGATCTTACCCCTGTGCTCGGCACTGGTGAGGCCGCACCTCAATTCCTGTGTTCAGTTTTGGGCCCCTCACTACAAAAAGGACATTGAATGACTCGAGCGTGTCCAGAGAAGGGCAACGAAGCTGGTGCAGGGTCTGGAGCACAGGTCGTATGGGGAACGGCTGAGGGAACTGGGGGTGTTTAGTCTGGAGAAGAGGAGGCTGAGGGGAGACCTCATCGCCCTCTACAGCTACCTGAAAGGAAGCTGCAGAGAGCTGGGTTTGGGCCTCTTTAGCCTAGTAGAAAGTGACAGGAACAAGAGGGAATGGCCTCAAGTTGCTCCAGGGAAAGTTCAGACTAGATATTAGGAAACATTTCTTTACAGAATGGGTTGTTAGGGGTTGGAATGGGCTGCCCAGGGAGGTGGTGGAGTCCCCATCCCTGGAGGTGTTTAAGAGTAGGGTCGATTTGGAGCTTAAGGATATGCTGTAGATGGGAACTGTGCTAGGAGAACGGTTGGACTAGATGATCTCCAGGGTCCTTTCCAACCTAGATGATTCTGTGATTCTGTGAAATAAAGTCTTGCAAAGGAAAACACAAACCACCGGCCATTCAGAAACAGCATGGTTTGGGTGAGGTAACAAGATGTCTCATACTCTTGCTTCTGGTGACAGCACTGTGTAGAAGCATTTGCAATAGTCGTCTCTGGGCTGTCATCATTTTCCATGCACTTCTTCATGCTCATCTGTTGTTCTGCAACATGGTGTATGGAATAGTACCAGAATGGATGTCAAGGCAAATATCTGGAATATAAGTATTTATTCTTTATAATCCAACCATCTCCCATTCCAAGCTTGTATACTTTTATTAAACTTGACCTTCAGCTCTCTGTACTGTTGTTTGAGACAATGCAACCAAACATATATTTCTATGTTTTTGTTGTTATTGTTGTTGTTTTGCATATTGCCTCTCGGCTTTTGCTTAGACTTAACAGGTAACATGTTGCAATTCTTTCACAGAGGCTCATCTCCTACTATTGCAACAGCAAAACAAAAAAAAAGGAAACACAGGACAAACACAAGTTTATAAATCCTTTTAAAGGTTTTCAGAATGGTTTTAACATTTATAGTAGGAAATAAGCACGACTGATCAAATTATTTGAGCACTGTCACTCAGCATGATGGCACATGACTTTTAGTTGCCTTGTTAGCTAGTAGAAAGGATTCAGTCTGGTCTGTAAAGAAAAAAACATGGAAGAGAATGTGGAAAACCCAGGTTTATCCCATGATCTCCTTAAAAGATTGTGCTCAGCCAAGAAAGGGTGTGCTACTCCAGGTTGTTTTCAGGGGCAACCAGTTCAGAAAACACTTTTTCAGAAAAAGAAGAAGAGAGAATGAAAATGCCTCTTCATCCCACTGATTACAGCACTCTGCTGCAAGAGGACAACTGTGATATAGTCCCTGCCCTAATTAGTGTTAAAAATGTAATGGATCTTAAGTAATTATTAAGGAATTATCATAAGGTAGTATAATTAATACCTATTATTTGTAATAGTTATTAAGTATGTGGATGCATTTGGGAAGATGAAATCATCAATCAGGGATAAGATTCAGATTTTGTCCTCTAAGTACCTAAATTAGTCATTAAACCCTTTCAAATTCAGGTGTCACACCTGACTTTAGTCTTACTCTGGGGGTATATTATGCAGTTTGTTCTATATTCTGCTGCCATACATAAGGCAAAGTCCCCTGAGCATCATCAGTGCTTCAACATGGCCTTGGCTCACCCATCTAGGGGCTTATGGAAGCACCAGCTGCGTGTCCCCCACTGTAAGGCTGGTGGGAGCTGGCTGGGGGCTGCGTGCCTCTTTTTGGCTGGAGCACAGAAGGCAGCGCAGGACAAACCTTGCAGGATGTGGGATGGGGGCTTGCTGTTTTGACATGGGGAGGTCCAATTTAGGCACAAACAAGCAAATCCCTTCACAGCTGAACAGGACTAACATGAGCAAAACCACTCCTAGGGGCAGGTGAGCCAGTTTGTTCTCCAGCACTAACCCGATTCATAGGACACTCCAAGAAAAATGAACATGTATCTTTTTTCTTTAACATAAGACCCTTTTTGTACCAAGTCACAATCAAAAATTGTGGTGATTTGCTTTTGACCAAGCATTACAATACCAAAAAACATTGATGGAGCTTGTAAAGCTCCAGCATGACAGCATAAATATCTTCACCAATACCTGGCTTTTGATTGCAAGAGTCATATGAAAGGGTTACTGGAAATTCAACAGCTATAGTGTTGAGTGCTATTGAATTCTGTAATTATTTTTGTTTTTTAACTCAGATACAACCTGTGCATTCATTCAAAGATTCATTACTGGCTCCCTTGCACAGTTCAATTGCTGCTTCAGGGGAACACAAGGCATCTTCCCAGGGGCCATGTGTGTCCCAGCAGCCTCTGAGGAGCACCAAAGGGTGGCTGCAACTCAGTAAGATGTTCCAACTTGAAAAGAAAAATGAAGTTGTTTCAGTTCTGTCCCTGTTCTTGATGAAGGTTTCTTTTTTTTCTGTATGTCTCTCACACAGACCATGAGAAAAATGCTTCTGAGAGCAGTAGAGGCAGGACTGCAAATTTTTCAAAACCAGTAACCATACCAGTAATTAATTTTCCATTGAAATTTTGATAATACATTTGCACTGATATTGCACATGGCCAGCTTCTCCTTTTTCACACACTTATGTATCAAGCGTATTCTTTTCAAGTAGCATGGAAACAGACATCAGCAGTAAATCAATCTGGACATATTAAATGATAGATCTTATTTATTAAAGTAGATTACCTCTTTTCTTAGGTTCAATTTTTGGCAGAACTGAAACATTCAAAAATTTCACATATATAAAAAAGCCAAATTGTTTTAAAGCTTGAGAATTACCATTTTTTCATGTCTCCCCAGGTGTCTGGGTTGAGCAGAGATTTAGATTTTGCCTCAGAACTGTTGTAAAAAGTTAATTTAAGTGAACTGCTATATTCATGAACAAAGAGACTTTTTACACTTGGTGACATGGGTCATTAATTGGACATCTCATTCATCACAGACGCTTACCAGAGAAAACAAAGAACAAGAACTAAAACAGGACTCTGGCTTTGTCAAAAGAAAAAAAAAAAAAAAAAAAAAAAGATGTTTAAGAAATCTGCATTTAATCAAAACATACAAAACAATCTCCAGATACTGTCTGGCAACAAATTTAGGATTTGCAGAGCTGAAGTCTTCATTTGCTTGGCTATAAATATTACGTTGATGAAAGACAGTCCTAACTCTGTCTTCCACCACTTCAGTTCTGATAGGGAAGTTAAGATTTTATGTGTTTGCTTAGAAACCCATTAGATCTAACCTTTCCAGGAGAATTACAAAGGGGAATGATAAATGGCATGTATCAGTTCAGGGAAGGGAGAGGTTTCATCTGGGGTACTGCAGGGGTAAGTACTCAGTCTAGGCATATTTGATGTTATCATTCATGATGTAGCATATAAATGAAAATCAAAGATTATACTAAAGTGTGAGGAATTGTTAATGCTAGTGAGGAAAAAATATTTAAAATTATATGAAGCGATTAGGAACAGGAGTGAAAAAATAAGATTAAAGCTGGAAAAATGCAAAATTTCATACCTGTGAGAAAACACTCCAAAGAGATATTTGGTGGAAGGAAAAAAGCAATAATGCAAGAGGGCTGAGGTTGTGCAGAATATTAGATATACACTTGCAACAGGAAAAGACAACAACAACTAAAGCCAAACGAGGTGGTATGCTTTCACAGGCCTTAGCTCACAATTGTGGAATTAGTAAACCTTTTCCATATGAATTGGCAGCACAAAGACATTTAGAGAAAGGAGGTGGTCTGTGAAGTGTGAGAGTAGAGTTTTACATGAGGAGAGTTTTACATAAGTGTAACCAAGCCAGAGGTTGCTGACTCTTGCTGCCTATTAGGTTCTGCATCTTCTTGGCAGAAAGATTTCTAGTTACCTACACAGGCTTTGCCTCAGGCCCCTCCACAAGCACAGATGCGAAGGCTGTGCAGAAGGAACTGAGAATCTGGAATTAAATTTTTGTAGGATGCTCTCTCTACTTCACTACAGAGTTTAACCCTCAGTAAACATAGGTGAGAAAAATACTGAATGAATAATAAATTCACAAGTACAGCCTCTTTATTCTGTGAACATAAGCACTGCATGGTCTGTTACATTACTAATTTTAGTTTGAGCATCTGTATTGGGCTAAAACAGTATCCTTAGAGGTGAATACTATCAAACTACAGCATTTGAAAGTGGAATTTGGATATTATTTTTAATGCAACTTCTTGTGAATATATGGACTAATACAATACCACTTTATTTTATACAGCATCTCATTATGTAAACCGTAACACCTTCTGAAAGAAACATCACACAACAGAGGAAAGGAAACAAAAAAAATCTAGGAAAAGGAGAAAAATAGTGCAAAACTATCTTCTAATAGCTGATACCAAACCAAATCAGTGCATTTAAACAGCAAAGTATTTAGAATGCATACAATATTTTCTCCTTCTTAGGATTAGTGGCTTCTGTAAAAAACACATAAAGAATCATTTTTCTCTACTCAAAGATAAACTTTCACACTTTGTCTAAAATTTTCCACACATAAACTCCCAGTCATGTTTTACACCATGTTACATATTTAATAACTGCTCACAATCAACCTGGGAGAATAACACCAGTTTATCAGGAACTGGGCTCAGCTCTGAAAGATTATCAGAGCACTATAAAAATACTGCCATTTGTAAGAGACCGCTAGGAACAGTACGTTATGCCCCGTAAAGCAGCCAGGGCAGTTTTATTAAGGTCAGATGGCATATGAAGACAGAATCATGAAGAAACATACTGAAAAGCCTTTTATAGAATAGTCTTGTTGTGAAAACACCTTAGGGACTTAAGCACATGCATACATGTGTTTCTTGTTTTTATTTCCATGACTTCATGTACAGCCATCCAGTTTACCAGTCAAAAGTTTTCTTTCCTGTCACTGCTGTCCCAAACCTTTACTATACCTGGGTCTTCAAAGTATATGATCCATATGGCATGAAAGTGAATTAAGCTTTTATCAGTCTCACTGAATATTAAAAAACCCACCAACCAGATCGAAAGACAAAGACTTAAAATATAGATTTTTAAATTAATATTATTATGTACAAAATGCATTAATTCTATAATTAATTATTTTCTAAGGCATTAAGACAGGGATGTATTTGGATTGCCGTCCTTTTGCAGGCAGACACTGAACCCAGCAATCCAGTGTAGTCTCCAAGGAGCTAAGAGAGCAAAACCGGGGAGCCAAGTCTTAATGTAACAAGATCAAGGAGCGGGAAGAAGCACAGAGCACTGCATAGGCACAACTCTGCTCTACAGCTCCTTGCTTGAGCTAACAGCCATTGATTCTCCAGTCAGAGGGAGCCTAGCAGGAGGTAAACGATCCTACTGGTGAAGTCGTGGGTCAGCCCTCCCCTTTTTTTTAGGTACATTGATAAACACACTTTTTAAAGCAGGTTTAAAAACATGCATGTAAAGGAAAATGTGATGACAAAAACTACCCTGGATTCTGTAACGTATTTTGTTACCTAAAAGCTGTACTTCTGATTTAGCCAGTGTCCAGTGAATTGTAATATTGCACCATATTTCTACTCACTCATATTTCTCATTATTCATTTAAGATATCAAGTAATTCCTTAAAATTAGCTTGGCTATCCTAAGAAGTTCTGGAGTCCTAAGAATCACTGCAGTACAGAATTGTTCTAGCTACCAGGCTAATTTTGTACTGATTCTCTAAATCGTTTCAAATTCTACCGTTTGCTTTTTGAATTGCAATCAACAATAATGGAACGACATAACCAGCATTAATCACAATATGGCCATCAATATGGTAGCATCTCTGCAGTTCCTATATCCCAAAGCTGCTTTACGTCATGCTGGTAGTTCATGTAGAGCTGGCTGTTTATACTAATGTCCCCCCCATCTTTCCTAATCCAAAGAGAGTCACAGGTTTCCAGGAGGAAATCCTATTTTAAGATTGGATTCTTTGTTCCTAGAAGCATGACCTGAAATTCAGCTGTGTTACAATGAGCTCATTTTCACAAGCAAGTCAACCTGGCATATCTTGTCAGTCCCTGTCATTATTTTATATTTACCTTTTACTTTTTAATGATTTTCTAATGCTACCAGCAATGGTTTTATATTGTTTTTCCTGCCACCACCAGGATAGTGTATGTAGACTGAGAATAGATCCCAGAGGGACCCACTAGAAACCTCCTGTCAGACAATGATTTCAATTTACAATTGCATTTTACATTCTGCTGGTAGCTAGGCTTAATCTGTGTAATACTTGCTGTATGTATTGAATATACTGTATTATACCAAAATATTATTTGAGACTAGGCCATATTCTTTACGAGTATTTGTTATTTCAACACACTTTCCTTATCAATCCAGTTTGTGGATATAGGAATCCAATTTTTGGCAGATCTATTTTCATTAAAACCTTGCTGAATGACATTAATCATTCTGTTACAATTTCTTTCTTTTTTATTTTGATTTTAAACTGGATTGTCCAGATCAAAATTTCCCAGGTCATGTTATTTACTTTTCTGACAGTAAATAAAAAGCAAATAAAAGGAACTAAATACACCAGACAGGGAAAGATACTAGATTAAGACAAGATTAATTGATTTATAACAAGACGATTTTCAAAAATATCATTATAATAAGATATTCAATATCATTAGCTGCTATAGACCTTACAAAACTAGTAGTATTTTTTGTAGAAGTATTAATTTAGTAGTATTTTATGTAGAAGCAAAAATAAGGTTTATATCTTAATGTAGGTATTTTTTTGTTGCTGGGAAGAATTTAATATGTGTGTACACATATTATTTAAGTAGAATACATGTATTATTTAAGTAGATTTAGAATATAGCATACATTTAACATCCATGTTGTTTAAATGTATTTTTTCTATCTGAACATGGAGTCGGACAGGTTTTGCCAGATGACAGTCTTTTGGACAGGACCTAGAATTAACTACAGTGCACAAAACAACATTCAAAATGTCTTTATTTTTATTAAATATTACTATTTGTTTGTGCTGGGCACTACGAGAGAAGAAAGAAATTCTTTGGAGTGTTTTTTTTCCTCATATTTAAAAACATCTGATTTAGGAAGTATTGTTTATGATTAATAAGTCTACAGCATCGAGAAATTTGTTTACACTTCATCACCTAAGCAGAACTGTCATCCTTGACTCCTTTTAGTTCTCTGCAGTCTTGTGATGGTTGTAAATCCCTCAAGAGTGTCATAACTCTGAACTATAAGTATTTGATGATTTCATAGGATTTGCACAGCACTGTTGTGAGTGTCCAGCTGATTGAATAACAGTAAATTTATTCTGTCATGGAATTATGACAAAGAAAAGTTTATAGCAGTGAACAGAACAGATGAACATGATAACTTTTAAATAGGATTGAAAATGAAAGAAAAAAGGTATTCAAAAGGAAATACTTGAAAATAATACTTTTTAAATACTTTTTAAATGAAAATATAATTTTTTTCATTTCCTGCCAAGAAACTCTAAAAATAAAGCCTGTACAAATATGAAGTTGGTTGTCAGTATTGGCATTATGTTGCACCCTGTTATAATGCAAGAAAATCTATTATTTCTTCTTTGAGCTAGTTGCTGAGTTTCCTTACTGTTTTAAAATACCATCAAGAGAAAGAATGTTGAGAACCTTGGAAAAAAAGCAGGCTGGAGAAAATGGGAGCTTTTTCCATTGCCTTCAATACACTCCAGAAGCAAACTGACTTGGCTGGCCTTCATATTAAAACTTGACTTTTTGTTCCATCATTTTCAGTCATATCTCTGATCTCCATAGATTTAGTCAAAGGATCTCAGGTACAAGTGTTCTCACTGAAGCTGCAAGACAAATTTCACTTTGAAGCACAGTCTAAGGGAGGAAATTACTACCTAGCATTTGGTTTGAGGACACAAACACAACTGAACTTGTGCACAGACTTTCTTTGACAGTGGTTGCAGCATGATGTAGAGAATCCTTTAGTTTTCAGACAGGTAGGTGCACTGACACTCTCAGTCTTTCCCCAGCCCAGAAAACTAAATACAGGCCACTTCATCCTGCCACTTTCCTGTGATGGCAATTTTACATAGCTCATATTTGCACTTCTCTGAGCACAGACTAACTGCTGAATTTAATGGTAAAGTTATGTGAGTGCCACTGCAGGCACTTTGAGCAAGGGATAAAAATGAGATTTTACTAAGTAATGTATTAACATATAATAATAAAGTACCACTGAAACAATCTCTTGCCTGGGTTCAGCTGCTGCTATTGTTTATAATCTCTATACCTTTGCATTGCACATCTGCTTGGGGTTTTTTGATAATACTTGGCATTTTGTTAAGAGTATTTGGCATTTCTGTAGCATTTTTCATGTTCCAAGTGTTAATTAATTGTTTTTTTTTCTGAGGAATTACTGAAACTATCTGCTTAGCAGACAGTTAGAATTGTCTTAAGGAGAAAGACAGTTGTCTGAGTTCTCTCTGAGAGAGAAGTTGTTTTAAAGAGGAAGTTTCTTCCTCTGGAAAAAACCACTGGGAATACCTAGGACTTGACTGGGTTTCTGATGATTTGGGGGATGGAAGTGTCTTGCCAAAAAAAAAAAAAAAAGTTAATTTAAATAACAGGATGATGTAATTTTCAACATTCATTTACATTAAACCACTGAGCCAAAAACAATTATTCCAGAATCCTAATTGTGACACCTAACATACTTCCTTTAGCAGTGTTTATATTTTGTGTAAAGCAAGAACCTGTGATTATGATCTTGATTTTGGTACCTGATAAATGTATCCACAAGCAAATGAGGAGGCAGCTCACTTGATTAGACGATCCTCAAAAATTGTACCATTCACAATTTCTGCAAAACAAACCAAAATCCTACTGTACAGCAACAGAAAACTTGGCAAATTATGCTACACTACTGTACCTATCTTTGATTTTTTCAATGCAATATCTTTCCATCTTTAAACTGTCAGATCTTTTAATGTGTTGTTGGAACCAGGTTTTATGTCTGATGATTGGTATGTGTCTTTTTGCCAACCACGAGGCTGGTACTGATCTTTCTTTTAAAGGTACAATTTCTCTATAATGTGCCCTACTCTTTGCTCCTCTCCTCCCGTTTTTCCTGTTGATGTTTCATGTCACCAGAGGAAAAAATGCAAGGACAATGTGACAGTCTTAGAGTGATAGACAAAGGACCCTCTGGGTTGCAGTGTAGAAGTAAGTATTCAGAGTAAAAATAATTCCTTTTTCTATTGCTGGAGTCATCTTTTGGTAGAGATTACCGAGGCAGGTAAATTTGAAGAGGTACTAATACCAGATAAAGAAATTATATCACCAACAATCTAAATTCTCATGTTTTGTGAATTCAAAAGCAAAAATTTTTAGAGCACTGAGAAAGAAATGTCTCTCAAGGACTTCACTGGAGTCTTATCCAGGACCCACTGAGGCTCAGCAGGAAACTCACCCATGTCTCTTTTGGCACTGCAACAGCACTCAAAAATTAAAGTTTAAGATAAAGTTTACATAAAGTTAAGATAAAGCCCCAGAGCAGAAATACAGTGATGCTATTTTGGGCTAAGTGAAGTTGCTGCACTGCTGTATTTAGCATCATATAGGACAGTATTAAACTTTAAACTTGAGTATTAAACATGTTTGCAGTTCCAGCATCAAAAATCTCAGAATTCTTCCAAGATTGTTTCAGAAATTTGCATTTTTTTCAATGCAGTCTACCACAGTTCTTCCACAAGCTACAAACTGGGATGGAATAACAGAAGGTTTTTTAAAGGTGAATTACTTCTAATGGGATTTGGGTGCCCAAACTGTTTGGAAATCTCAGTCAATATTCTTTGCATTAGCAGCATATGGTCTTAGTATTTTGAAAAAGACATTACACTTCCTCAAAAGTTTATTTCCAGTGTGAACATTCAGACAGTACACTGGATTTTTCAATATCATAAACAGCTGAAAAAAGACACCAGTCAATCCACCAAACCTTATATCTTAGTGCCTTTTGAAAGGCTTTATAATATGATGTAGATTCAAATTCAGAGTGGCAAAGATATTATATCCTAAAAAGTTTATTCCCATGTCAGAAGTCAAAAGATGTTTATAGTGCCAGTGGGCACTGAAAAAAGTTGAACGCAATCAAAAGCTCCAGAGTGGTTTTCCTATTCTTATTTTTATTACTAATACTATATCTAAAGCAAAGACTATAGAAAAGTGTGAAGAAAAAAAAATAATTTACCAGCTGCCAGATCATCTCCCAGTTTGGCAGCTGATCAGTCATTTCCAGTTTTGCTCTGTCTTTTTTTCCCCCTTTCCTCTCAGCATACACCATTGCAAAACACAGCAATTGTAAAGAACAAAGTGAAGGAAACATAATCCTAGCCAGCCAGAAACATGACCAGATCACACAGGAAGATCATGGAAGAAGAGAAGGAGAAGTATACCTCTGAGACATACAACTTGTGTCCTTGAAAGCAACATTAAAAAGCAGAGGCCCTTTTAAAACTCATGAACACTGAAATGATGACAATCTGACTTGGGCTTTCTCCACATATTCAGATGCTGCTTAGAGGCACATCAGCATCTTCTGCATCTGTCAACGGAAGTGTATCATGTTACATAGCAGTTACAACTCAAAATATAGATTAGTTTCAAGGCCTCATGATCTGGACAATTTACAAAGGGATAACCATCAGCAGCTGAGCTATATGTGGATGTCAAGACTTTATGTCATAATTATTACCCTTCTAGTGTCCAAACAAACCAGTTGCCTCTTTACAAGAAATGACAAGGGTACAACCTACACCAGACAGACATAGGACATTTGGGAAGCAGAGAAAACATACCAGCATTATGTCCTCTTCTGATGACTTTTAGCAGCAATAATGCTAATAACCTTATCTGCATTAGAGCGGTCAGCAGCTGTTCTGGTACGTGGTCTCTGGGCAGTTGCCCGTGAGCCCTATGGCTCGAGGTGGCACAGGAGTCTCAGGTTCACTTCCCCACCCTTCCTGGGGTTGCTTCCAAGCACACACCACAGCTTCCAGGAGAAGGCCCTCTGCCTTATATTGCGGCCATCCAAGGGTGAAGTCCTTCACTCCCTGTTATTGACACTACTTCATTTCATGTTACATTATTTCCCATTTCACTGGGAAATAAATATAGTTGCTATAGCAAGTGCCTGTTTCTGAGTGAAGCCATCTCATAGGGTCCCTGTCTATGTCCACACTGTTGTTTGAAACTCTTTTCAAAGCGAGGACAGACAGAGGTGAGAAACCACTGCCACCTACAGAAGTATTTTTCCAGTTCTTCGGTTTAGCCACAAATCAGCAAAGTAACAAGTTCTTGTTCATACATGGCTTTGCTAAAAAGGGGCTGCATGGATCTGTCCTTGGCCAACCTGCAGAAGGCTTCTGAAACAGAACCACTTCATTCACAGCTTTCTTGCAGGAATTAACCCATCAGCTCCTCAACCATCTCCAATTGGGTGCCAAGCGTCCCTCTGAAAGAGCTGCGAAGAGCAAAATTGCATAAGGCAGTGCAATAATGTGCAGGGGGCAGATCAGTTTTTGCTTTTTGACTAAGATGATGCTTTCATAGCTTTGAGCAAATAATTTAATCTCTGCTTTTGGTTTTGTTTCTAGCAATTTTTCTATTAAGACTGTTTTTCAGGGAGATAGTGTCTCTCGGCAAGTGCAGCACCTTCACTGGTTACAGTTTTAGGAACTATTGGCATTGGCTACAATTTCACCTCAGAATCTATACAGTACTTTGGGAATGGACCTGTTTGTTAGACATTGAAATGATGTTAAATGCTAAAATATGTGGAACTTTTAAAAACAGATTGGATAAAATAAGAAGGAGTAATATATACTTGTCCGAATATGCACAATCTTTTTCTCTAACTTCATTTTTTCTCTCTGTTAAGCACTTTGTGATAAAATATATTGCAAACAGATCAACATTAATATTCCATTCACATTTTTAAGTGTTAATAACCTTTTTCCATTTTGCAAATCAACAAAATAAAAATGGCTTATAAAATCTTTCAGATTAAGAGATAAGGATGCTCAGCCTCACAAAAAACATTTGGTTGGTTGATCTAGCATTAACAATTATGTTAAGGAAACAATTTAACAGCCACAAAACACAACCTTGTAATCATTAAGCATAAGTGTTACATATTTCTACTATAATTAAGTTCCAAATAAAATATTGCTTTATTAGTACATAATAAAAATAAATAATGAATTCTCTTCTTTAACAAACTAAGGTATCACAAATACTAGGGGAGGAAGGAGAGTTCAGATTTACTCCCCACCATTAAGATTGGAAGCTTTCTGACATTAAAACTAGCTGCAGCGTTACTTAATTGGAACAGTAGCTTGAGAAGGAATATCTTGTGTTGATAATTTTTATATTATAAAATACATGTTTGACTATTAACAGAGAACAGCAAATTTTAAACAATTACATTTGAGCTGGGGGCAAGGGCTCTAAAAGTCTGATTTGGGAAGAGAAAGACAAATCCACTGTTCTCCCCAGTTTTTCTTCCTTCTCACTGAGAAAATCCTGAAAGAAAACACCTGACAAAAAAAGCTAAAACCCAACAGTATTAAAATCCAATATACTTATAGATTCAAATAAAATGATTGCAGTCTTTAAAAAACAATAATGTAGAAAATCAATCCTTGAATTTTCTTTTATGTAGTCTTGAGCACTTTTTCTAAGACCTGAAGTTATGCTGATGGCTATAATTTCCCAGGGTCAGCCCTGGCCCTATTCCATCCCCTGAAGTTACTCATCCTCCACAGTTCCTCAGCCATCACCTCTAATGGCTCAGCCATCATCTCAGCCAACCGTCTAAGCACTGTAGACTGGATTCCATTAAGCTCAAAATAGTGTAAAAAACAGAGTTTTACTCTACAGTTTCCCTACAGAAGTGATAGAAGCTAAAACAAAGAGTTGGACAAAATTGTTTATGAGGTAAATATTCCAAGGCAGACCAAAAGCTTTGTCCCAAAATGTACAGAAATATAGAAATAAAGGAGTCCTCAAAATGCATGGTTCAGCTCCTAAAATGCATATAGTAATTTATTTTATGTTATAGCAAAGACTATAAAAAAGAATATCAGGTAAGTTACATTAAGCTACAATGATATAAAGGTAAATTTTTAAGTGTAGAAGGTTTTCCATGGTTTAGCTTAACAAGATTTTAAAATTTTTGTTGTTTGAAGGAAGAAGTGAAAACAACAAAAACAAATTTAAGAAGTCTTGACTATGAAAGTTGTCATAGTTAGTGATTCTACACTGAGAATGATTAATCTTTGTACAGAAGATATATATTTTAATTTAAGTAAGTGTTGCTTTGGCTTATTTAATTAACCAGAAATCCATAGCACTGGTTTTAAGCATGTCCACTTTCACAGGATACCATGTTGAGTCTGATCTGCTTGACACCCATGCTCTAACACAATATAAGATTTAAATTGTAGGAGCTTTACACCTGTATGAAATCCATCTCACTTACTACATGTGGCAGAACCTGACCTTTGGGCTCAGTTCAAATCCTCCTTTTTGGATATTTTTATATAAACTACGGTTATGTCGAGGAAATACTTGTGGAAATCAAAAGAAGCAAAAGTGCTGTGAATGCTCATTTAAATATAGACATGTGAGAACATTTGCACCAGTATTCTCTCAGCAGTGTGGGAAATCTTTCTCCAGTATTCATGCAGCATACCAGAAAAGCTATCATGGATGTTTTGTGAAAAAAAAAAGAAAAGAAAAAAAAAAAGAAAAATATCTCCTTTCCTCTTCTTCATAACTCTTAAATTGGACAGCATGTGACAGTGGCAATAACATGCCAACTAGCATGTGAGCTGTACATGGACTAAATGAGACACATGTTTCTGACCACTGCAGGGCTTCCTTATGTGGATTCTACAGGCTTTCTGGTGTGTGTGTGTATCATAGAATCATAGACTGGTCTGGGTTGGAAGGAATATTAAAGATCACCTTGTTCCCACCCCCCTGCCATGGGCAGGGACACCTTCCACTAGCCCAGGTTGCTCACAGCCCCGTCCAGCCTGGCCTTGAACACTGCCAGGGAGGGGGCAGCCACAGCTTCTCTGGGAAACCTGTGCCAGTGTCTCACCACCCTCACTGTAAATAATTTCTTCTTAATATGTAATCTCAATCTACCCTCTTTCAGTTTAAAACCATTATTCCTCATCCTATCACTACACTCCCTGTTCAAGAGTCCCTCCCCATCTTTCCCATAGCCCCCTTTAAGTACTGGAAGGCCACCATAAGGTCTCCCCAGAGCCTTCTTTTCTCCAGGCTGAACAACCACAACTTTCTCAGCCTGTTCACATAAGGAAGGTGCTCCAGACCCCGA
Source organism: Athene noctua (assembly GCF_965140245.1). Classification (NCBI taxonomy): domain Eukaryota; kingdom Metazoa; phylum Chordata; class Aves; order Strigiformes; family Strigidae; genus Athene; species Athene noctua. The sequence continues at coordinate 27,529,631 of NC_134038.1, read as the reverse complement.
CCATCTTCATGGCCCTCCTCTAGGCCTGCTCCAACAGGTCCATGTCCTTCTTATGTTGGGTGCTCCAGAGGTGGACACAGAACTGCAGGTGGGGTCTCATGAGAGCAGAGTGGTGGGTCAGAATCCCATCCCTTGACCTGCTGCCCACAGTGCTCTTGATGCACCCTAGGATACAGTTGGCCTTCTGGACTGCAAGTGCACATTGCTCGCTAATAGTCAGTTTTCATCCACTAATACCCCCAAGTCCTCTACAGGGCTGCTCTCAACCCACTCATGGTTCAGCCTGTATTTGTGTTTGGAATTGCCCTGACACATGTGCAGGACCTTGCAATTTGCCTTGTTGAACTTCCTGAGGTTTGCACAGGCCCACCTCTCCAGCCTGTCCAGGTCCCTCTGGATGGCACATCCCTTCCCTCCAGCATGTCGACTGCACCACTCAGCTTGGTGTTGGCAAACTTGTTAAGGGTGCACTCAGTCCCACTGTTCATGTCACCAACAAAGATGTTAAACAGTGCTGGCCCCAACACCAACCCCCTGTGGAATGCCGTTTGTCACTGCTCTCCACTTGGACATCAAGCCTTTGACCACAACTTTTTGAGTGTGACCCTCTAGCCAGTTCCTTATCCCCTCAGTGGTCCATCCGTCAAATGAATACCTCTCCAACGTGGGACCCCAACAGGACTATATGGGATGTCTCCATATATCTGCCTCATCCACCAATCAGTTTCAAACACAGTTGCCCATTTGTACCTCCCACATGCAGATTCTGAGAGAATCCAACACAGAAAACATGCTCTGCCAACAGTTCTCCAACTTTCTGCTGGTTCTAAATGTCTACAATGGCAGCTCCTAAACTGTAGTCCACAGCCAGAGTGACATCTGGTGAGCTGGTCCACAGAGTGATGCCACTTTTATCACGTTTTTAAATAAGTACCAATGATAAGGGTGTATGATGGTTTGTGGGAAAGATGTGGTCTTGGCATGGGTCTTCACCCCTGCTCTTCTGCAAAAAACATTCCCCCCGTCTGTGTTGATGAATGGATCTAAAGGACCCACACCAGAATGCAATGCTGGGTTTCATCCCAGGAAGTTTTTTTTCTAGAGACCCAAGGGATGTGCTTCCTCTGAATCTGTCTGCACTTACATGCCAGTACACCCTCATTGAACAGCAAATGGAAATGTCTTGATGGAATGCACCGGCAGGGAAAGCCTGCAGTGGTGGTTTGAGCTGGCTCACTCAGAACATACAAATTCATAATCATCTGAGTATGTGGAGTCCAACAAATCAAGTCCAGAGTTAAAATATCTAAGAAGGCATTATAGACACCAAACAAATTAACAGACATAATCAGCCAGATCATCAGCTGGTATAAGTTGGCAGAAATCCACTGCAGCTACATAAGTTTTGTAAAGCTAACCTGAATTACGCCAGCTGAAAGACTCAGTTTATTTTTTCTGCCATTGTGCACATGGAATAACCTGGGTATCTTAAGCTTTTCTTATTTTTTTCCACTTTTTATTTTTGTATGAATCTTGTCTTTACATACACAGACATGCAAATAAATTAAAGGGTCAGTTCTCTATTCCATCTGCTCTACAGCAAACCATTTGTTGCTCTTTAAATGACAGCTGCTTGGCCCAGGAACAAGTTTGGCTGCCACTGTGCAACACACGTGTGTTCTGCTGGCACAGCAGCAGAAATCCTCAGCTCCTCGCTGCCCTACCTGGTCCCAATCAGTCTGTGCCCTGCCCCCGGCACCTCACTCTGGGGGAGCAGGGCTGTGGGACATGCAGGAGGTAACAGAGTCGGGTGTCACTGAAGAGTTCCCCTGAACAGGAAACATTTCCACTTGTTCGGTTTTTCCCTGTTATTAGTAGCAAAGACAGGAGGTCCTGGTCTAAAAACATGCTTATGTTACAAAATAAGAATAGCATAAGAATCACCTTAACATGCCTAGGACTAGTTCATAATTTCAGATTTAGGAAACCCTAAAAGCTCTATGAAACTCTAGCAATGGTGCCCACAAAAGGGGGCTTATCAAATTTCTGCATTAGGAGTTTGCCACTAAGTTTTATTAATTAAAATTATCTGCTCTCACCCTCGTGAATTAATAAAATGTGTCTGGTATTTATTGCAATATTACAGGCCATGGTTGTTATGAAAACATAGTTGCTAGGATACCTTCATTATTTCATCCTTATGTTATACTGGTCTACAAATCAACGAAGAAAAACTCAAGCTACTTCTCAGCACATCTTTGCACATTCTTCATCCCTCATCTTGTGTGACACTCTGCACATTGGCTTTTGTACCACAGCTCAGGAAACAACAGAGTGACCACATCAGTTTGCAAACCATAGTAATGGTGCAACTCTCCTACTTGGCCTTTTCTTGTCTTTGTTAGAGGACAGAAAACCAGATGTCTTTACATCCAATATTTCTCCACTGAATGGACCTGAAAAAATAGTTTTTTGAGGGGCAATTTCACAAGTCTATGCTATCCATCCATTATCCTTTTAAAACTTTTTATCGCACAACCTCAGCAGTATAATGCCTATTCAAAAATGAGATCCTGCAAAATTATATATTTCTCAAGGCAGTTATCTAATAAAGTACATGAGTTATTCTCATTAGGTATGAGGAGGCAGCCAAAGCTCTGGAAATACTCAGTCCCAGAACTGAATTTATTTGAAAGTCTGATGCAATCTGATAGACTACAATGGAAACTCACCTTGGATACACATGCTAAGCATTACCCTCTGCAGAAACATAGAGCATGTGCAACAAAAAACTCTTGACACTTACAGTCTAAATGGAAATTAAGTAGGAAGCAGGCACTATACAGACTTTCTTGTATACTGAATTTCACAAGCAAAGCAGACTGAGCACCCTTCACATTATTCCCAGAGTAGGAATGGGAAGTGGGAAAATATTCTGGTTGACCAGCAGTTAGTGAACACTGAGAGACAGAGAATAAACAAAAAACATATCTGCATATCAAGCTCTTATTTTTTTTTTACAGTTTGATCAAATATAATGTGATGATCAAGTGAACAAACAGAACAGCTACTGACATTTTCAGACAGATCACCACATCTAAACAGCTGATCTATAAATAGTCTGCTCACTGTATTGCAGCACATGCTGACCACACAGATGTGATCTTGCAAAGCAAGTACCAGAGACTGTACACAGCTGTTTTCACTTGGTTAATGCCTGTGTGGTCTTTCCTCCAGGACAAAGAAACACACTCTTTTTTTAAAAAAAAAAAAAAAAAATGCAACTCCTACTGCAGGGGCTAATAGATTTTACATATTAAATAGGTTAATTTTGTCCTAAAAATGATCAGTGGTTCAATAAGCAAATAAAGGCTCTCAAAAAGCCAAAGTAGTTTGCATAAAACATTAGGAAAATATTCCCAAAGAAATTTCAAAATCTATTAATGTTCATATATTAATGATTTGACATGATTATGTATGATTTGCTGGACACAGAAGCATGCTCGAGCAGAGAGCAGGAACACCTACGACTTCTTGAGAGGCAGTTGCTACATCCAGGAGCCTGACTTTTCAGGGTGCATTGTGTTAAGAAGTACTGAGCACTCTTGGCTCTCAGTGAAACCCTGGGGAGCTGAGGAGGACCAGAGTTTGCAGAAGATGTGCAGAGCATTGCAGAAGATGCTCAGCATTTAACAGATCTTGGAACCATGGACCAAACAGTGGGTGATGTCAATCTCCTAAGAAACCTCGAGAAAAATGGTTTCACTTTTCCCATGCTGTCCAGGAGTTGCTTTAACACCCCTCTGTGTCCATGCTGATGTTTGGCTGTTTGCTGTGGAGGGAAAACAGAGCCTCACAAGAAGAGCCCCATGAGCCCTTCTGTGCTCAGGGCTCCTGCTGCGGTGTCATCAGATCCGTGGTGTGCAGTGATGTGCTCCCTTCTGCCAACGAGTCCCACCGCAGCAGCTTGGTCTGTCATGAACTACTTCTGAGCAGCTGCACAGCCTGTGTAAGTGTCCCAGTAAGCCCATGCCCACTGCATACTAGGAAGGGGTCCTGATGTAGCTGGCTTTCCTCCTAAGTCATGGCAGAGGAAAACTGCTGATCCCTGAGCTGTCACAGACCAAAGCTCTGCTCTTCTATATGGTTGCACACTCCCATCCTTCACTACATGTAACAGCAGAGTATACTCATTTTATATGTACATGTGACAGACCTGGGGAGAAGGACATGATAAAAACTTCATCGGCTAGCAATTAGCATGTCTGTTTATCTCCTAAATGATGAAGCCATGAGCAAAATATGTGATCTCAAGCAAGTGCTGATTACAGTTCCTTCAATGTAAATGAACTGCACACATTACATTGATTTCTTTACAACATTCCACTTCTTGCACTGTTCTATGTGTGCTCTTTATTCCATTTGTATTAGGACATTGTCTTTCATTGTCGTGTTCTCTGCCCTTCTCTTATAATCAACTCTTCTACCTTTTGTTTATGTCATGCCCATTCTTCTTTCATTAGGCCTTAATTATAGCCTGTGTCTATAACTTTCTGCCTTTGGCTGTTTATAGAATTGGTTTTCTGCCTCTCTCACACATACACTTCACTCCTACTCTTTGTTAGATCTCAACTTCTATACAGTCACCACCTTTTGAAAGTGCAAAGCAGGACAATTAGTCATTGTAACAAGTTTTCCAAGGCTGGAAGGTCACATTACAAGTCTTAAACTTCAGTGGTTTAGATGTTTTGAGATGCAATGTGAAAAATGTCTTTGATCTTTTTATTGCCTTGGTAAACTTTTTATGGGGCAATCCGTTTACCTAGTCCATTAGAGATCTCAATAAAATATTCTGTGCACAAAAATACTGCACTTCATCAATTACGTATATATCTTTGCTCTGTAAAATTTACACTTCAATGCAAAGGTCTAAAGTATTTTATGAATACAAATTATTTTAAACTCAAAGCCCACCATTGCAGCAAATTAGTCACTAACTTATTTTCTCAGTACTTTTAATCCATGGTATTAAGCATCCAATTTTGAATGTCATGCCTCCCACTTACGAAAATGAAGTCTTAAACCTGATAAGTGTGTAGTTGCTGGAATAGAAAATATGAGTTAGCTACTTGTACAAGAAGCCAACCAGCTCCAATGTATCTCTGGTCAGCTGTTACCCCATTTGTATGCCCAGCTAGTCCCGCAAAGGTGTCTGCAATTTGCACACACCCCATTCTAAAAGACCAGACTTCAGAGATTAATGCAAACTCACAACCCAAGCCAAGGCTGGAGCTGGAGTCACCAGTTTGGACTCCTCATTCCCAGATACAATATATACATTAAAAGTGTAAATATATACATGATACTGGCAGTGTCATCTTCTCTCACATCCAAAATTATCTGCTTTTGAATTCTAGACAGCAGAAAGGAAATTGCTGGCAATTACAAAACTCTGGACCCTCTTGATGATGGCCCCTTTGAACTAGCTCAGCTCCTTCTGTTTGTGCCACTTCAGCAACATGAAGTAACCACAAAGGCAGCTTCACTGCTCAGGAAAGGTTCCTCTCCCAGACTGAGGACCATCTTCTCACAACTGAATTATCTCTTCTCAGAGTATAGGAAAAGTAGGGTTTCACTTCTCAAATGATCCTAAGGGTTAACCAAGGATCCTAGGACTGGAAGGAGCAGAGTGGGGCCAATGTGGAAGAAAATTTGCCATTCCTGTCACTACTATGAACAAGGGGAAGGTAGGGGTAGGGACTGGTACTAGCATGAGGATCCACTCACCTTCAGCCCCTTCAGTAGTCACCACACCCGCAGACATCCAGGCCCTTTCCTGTTGGCAGCACCCATGGCAGGTCTAGACAAGAAGTCAGGAAAGGCAGGGCTATTTTACTGCCTCAGCAATCATTTATTGTAGGCAGTTGCCTACCATGTTTCTTTGGCAAGTTTGATGTGAACAGAAGGACGACACAGCCTCAGACGAATATCTGCTGACATCTTTAGAAGCCAGTTCATATCTGAGTAACACACTGCTAGTCCAGGGATTAAAGAATTGTTGAGGTGGCATAAAGCTATCGTCCCTGTTCTGCACCAAGTATCATTTGTCTCAGCCCAGGAACACAGACCCATTTTCCTTTCGCCTTCTCAGTCATGGAGTCAATTGGATACTTTTTTGCCTTTCTTCCCTGTCTCTCACTTTCTGCCTTTGCTCCACCATCATGCCATCACTTCATCACAGGTCTATTTTCCTCTCTTCTCCACCTTCACATGTTTGCTCTCCAGCTGGGCCTCCATGTCACCTCCCTGTCTCTGGCCACTGTCCCTCAGTGCCCTGCAAGCGAGCTCATCCACTCTCCATCCTCCAAGGGATTTCAACCCTCCCAGGTGGTGAGCGCTGAGCATAAAGCAGGCTTTGCTTGGTTGGCATTTCTGCCTGATTTCAGACTTGTTCTTGTCTGTCTCTGACTTCTCTGTTGCTGCAACCTTTTCCCTCACCTGAGGTTCCCCCTTCCCCCTCCCTTCATCTCCTGCCTGAAAGCTCAGTGACAGAGACCGTTTCCATAAGCCACCTCCTTGCTAGAGGCAACTGTATGCATTGCTATTCACTTAGTTCACATTCCCCACCTCTTTCCTCCTTCCCCTGATACTGCAGCATTTGACCTGCATTATAAAGATGTGTTGGCTGCAAAAGGAAATACGGTGACACCAGCAATCATTTAATTGGTTGGGTGAGAGAATGAACTGCAATTATTGTATATGCTCAACTAATTTTAGGAGGCAGGGATCCTATGGAAAAAATGATATCTCTGAGGGTCACAGCAATTCACAGTGTTAGTGACTTAGATTCATGTGAGACTTTTATTCCCCGTGCTGACAGCATCATAAACTTTTACAAACACAGATTTACTCAGCAAACAAAAGGAAATAACAGCAGCCTAAAAAAATTATGTCTATTAAGCAATGTAACTTAACAGGTATAGCAGTATCAGTGACCTAACTCTGCTATTTAAACCATGAAGATGTTGTGGTCCTGGAGAAACTAAACAATTCCCCGGCAACAGTGAGCAGCAGCATGAGGCCATTAATTGAAAGCCTAGCTATGGTCCTGCAGTACACATTGTAATCCCACTAGGCATCATGTAAAATTATTTTTATGAAGTCAGAAAAGGATTTGAAAAGCTTAGAACCACAGGATGTAAATCTAAAATTACAGGGTGAAATTTTGCGATAGTTCAGATACTACATAAATACAATTTTTAGACTTTTGAACCTACTCTCTTCATTACACTGATGGTATAGGAATGGATGAACTCATTGATTTCAGCGCTTAAATTCATGTTCTCTGAAAACAGAAAACAAAGCTCAGATTTAATTTAAGGAGATCGTTCTCTGTTGCTGTGAGTACCACAGGTGAGAATATGTATACTGGAATTATCTCCAGTCCTCTTCAGTGACAATATCCCTGTGGGGAATACAGGAATTGCTTACACTCAGAGGTAACATCAGCATTTTATTTAATATAGAATGAGTCTGATCTCTGTCAATTTCTGATGAGACGTAGTCAGGAGAAAGATCTGGAAAAACATACCAGTATATATCAAATCTGTTAAACAGATTTTCATCTGCACCTTCCCCTCCAACTCTTCCTAATAGTACTAAAATATTACTGATTAGATCTTCGGAGAAAATTTCAAGTACTGCATTACAGTGGCATTACAAGTACAAATCCATCAAGTGGCATTACAAAAATGTGTTAAGACAACTAAACAAGTCATCAAACTTACATCAACAAACACATACTGTGTCTGTATCTGATACAACAAGAGAAGTAGAGAGGTATATCTTGAACAAGCAGTGGATTACCTGTGATACCATGGCATGAGATGAGTGATAAGCACTGTTCTCAGGCATTGCACTGCAAAAGCAATAGAGGGACACTCATTATTTTATACATATTATGTTCTAAACAAATATTTTATTTCCAAATTTAAGTAATGTCAATGCAAACATTACTCATTCTGGAAGTCTGTTTAGATTTGCAGAAGACATTGTTGATTCTGAATGCTATGCACTAAAATGGATTTTTTTTTTTTGTGCCTCAATATGCATTCTTTTAGTTTTATTATGTCTGCACGTATATCTAGAACACTGGAATGATGCATAACGTGCCATCTCATGCAATTAGGATCTAGGACATGAAAGGCTTGTTCAGTACAATGTTCCATGTCGTACTGTCCAGGAGATCTGAGTTAACTCCAAAGCACAGACATATGTCTGATTGCACGAGTACAGAGGATTGCAGCATGATCTAGTCCATTTCTTGGTCCTTACCTCATTCCCCACCATGGTCTTGAACACAACCTCTCCCCACCATCACACTTTTCTCTGCAAATGAGTTTTGACCCTGGTCTTACATCTTTTCTGACCTGGACAAAGCGCACAGCATCTCCCTGAAGGACAAGTTCTTTAACTCCTGAACCTTTTGGCAACCATGGTTTTGTGGTAAAAACTTAGAAGTCTTACCCCAGTAGTCTTGATACAACATGAGGAAATTTGCTTTCAAAAGTCACCACAGATCATCTATCCAGCTCCACCCTTACTCAGTTTCTCTCTGCTGGGTCCCCCACATGAGGCCTCTTCACAGTTACTGAGACACTGCTCAGTCCCAACCCTGATGGTGATTTCTTTTTATCACATAATCTTTCTGGTGCAGACTCTCTGTATGTAACATATCGAGGTACCAGGATTTAAAAAGAGATTATCTGTACAGGCTTATGCCACCCTTCTCCCATTCATTTTGAGCTTCTTGCTGAACTAAAGGTACCCTTTATATCATTCAGGAGACATGCCACTGAGTCATCTATCCCATTATATGACCCCTCTGACACTCATTCAGCTGAAAAGGAACTCTATGCAGGGCAAAAATGAATCTCAGTCCCACCCTCATAAAGATCCAGCACATCCTGGGACGTGGCGTGCATGTATTTATTGATACAGTAATCACAGCGCGTCACATTCTCTTTCTGTGTATTTAATGGAGACATTATTATTCTGCCCCCTTTGCCTCATTATAATAAAATCCTACCTTGGATTTAATAACTAAAATAAATCTGTTTGAGTCAGACCAAGAGCTAAGTTAGTATTCTTCCTAAGGACCATCTTAGCTATGCAATGGAGAGATGACACTCTACATCAGCCAACATATGATAACCTATCTTTAATTTCTCTCTGCTCTGGTGCTATTATCTCTCCTCTGCCACAGCTGCATACTGCTATTGTCAGTGGTAAAGACAAGACATCTCTAATTAGAGGGCAGGATAAATTGCTTTTATCTACTTTTAACATGCTTTTACATGGCACCTGGTACACAAGTCTTAGCTAGGCAACGATAATTTGAAAAGCAAATCATTGCTTGGAGAAATATGATACATTTTAAAAAGAAAATTAAATGTATAGAATAGCAGAATCAACATATTGGAGATTGCTGAGCTTTAAAGCTGTCAGAAGTCTTGTATTCTTATGTTTTATATGGAGTTAAAATAAGCAATCACAGTCTATATACCCAGCAGTTTCTCTCCCTCTGTCTTTCTGGATGATCCAAAGAGCAAGCTGTGATTTTGGAACTATACATGCAACACAGCAAAGACACCCTTGCCATGCAGCAACTCTGTCTTCTTTGATGGTAAGTCCAACTGAACAGTTTTAAAACATGCTCTACAGGATCAGCATTGACTCATGCAGATTTATCCCTGGAATAGACCCATCCTGTACAGTACAAGTCCATATTACTGCTTTATACAATGCTTAACAAAAAGAAAATTTAAAAAAACCTACAAATGTACAATGACAAGCATTTACCTCTGGAGAACACGATTTATTAACACATGATTCACCTGTTCTATTGACCCACCTGTTACAGAAAATCAACAAATCAGCTACTAAGGTCCAAAAATTACCGATCTTTGGCTGACAGCAACCATCAAACATCAGTCAAAAATTTCAGCTGTCCATTATCTCTCTGAGTTCAGTTCACATACCTGGGAGTGCATGACTGCTGTACTAAAACCACACTGTTCAATCTCTTTGCTCATCATCAGAAAGTATCAAGTGCTCTTCCATGAAAGGCACCGCTACAGAGACATACATTCTTTATCATGCACTGTCAGTTGGCTTCATCTTCACTAGCAGAGTCAGGCAGAACTCATACTTCTAACACATCCTCCAGGCTTTTGATTACACTTTCTTAAAAATCTGTTAAGCTTGTCTGATTGTTAGGAGCTTTCTGAGATGTAAAACTTCATAGATCCAAATGGTGACTGGGCCAAATTATTTTATTTGCTATTTACTGCAACTTAGCAGTTTGGAAAGTCTATAGAAACATCCAAGAGTGACAGCTTGCAGAGAAAAGCTCAGTAGAGCTTCTGCTGTTAGTTTAATGAAAGGGAAATCTCTTTGCCTCCAGACTATGATTTCTGGCCCAATTTTCCCCTGTGGTGGTGTGCACATTACTAAACGTGCTCACAGATCTGTAGTCTGCAACATGCACCAGTTGCTGCCCGTCAGAATTCCAAGTACAATGCTGGTAAAACAGGGTCGGGGAAAACACCCCAGACTGGAACAGAGCTTTAGTCATACTGGATGAGATTCCATTTAATGATAAAGCTATAAAGGATCTTGCTTTTCCTAGCTCATTTACATGAAATGTCCTGCAAAGAGAAACCACTTTTCTCTGTTGTCTTTAATGTACAGCTAGGTAGGCTTTTATTCAGCCTACTTTTCATTTCTCAAAGCCTCCATAAACTATGAGAGATGGTGTGCATGAAGAGTCATTGACCAAAGCAGCAGGAGTACATCAAGTGATGGGTGATGGGAGAGGCAACATCATAGCGATGATGGTCTAAGGCAGTAAGGAAGGATTTGCATGGAGAGTGAGTCTGTTAATATCCTTGATGATACTTAGGAAAGAGACACAAACTTTGGGAAACAAACCTTTTTTTCATCTTCAAAAAGAAGGAATAAACTTCAAGAACAGGTTGAGCAAAATTGCCCCAGTGATAACCTATGTTAATGTATGAGGCAAGAAATGCCTGACTAGGATATCTTAGCAAATACAATGTGCAGAGCTGATTCTGAGTAAAACTATCAAGTGTAGGTGACAAGATACTTATAACAATGTTTAATGACTCACAAATCACAAAGCTGCAAAAGTGCAATTGCAATTTAATTACCTGTCTCTAATACAAACAAAATATTTTAAAAAACAGCTGAAGACCATAACTTCGATTAGAAAGTCAAGCACTTATAAGTTAGAAAATGCAATTTTCTGTCAGTAAGTTTCCTAACACAGTCTCTGATAACCTCATCACAAGCCATTTTTGAATAGTATCCTGGTTTCACTTAGGGCACAAAGTAGACTGTGCTTGCTCAGTTAATGAACAACTACCCATTCTTCTTTCTCCTGTCCCATTTGCAGCCCCCTGATGCATACTATTCAAACAACCTTCTAAAATCAGAATGATTAATATTTCTCCAGTGCTCATCACAACGTTATCCAAATCTTGTTTAATCACACTTATCTTCATAACAACATTGTGAAATGATGAAGCGGCTACTCTTTATGTTTCAGCTGGGAACATGAGGCATAGATAGTAATCCTAAAAGTGTCTACTGATGCTGGGTACCCAACCTGAGACCTGTGACACCCCTTTTTTTGATTAGTTAGCATTATCTTGCTCTTCATACATTGAAAACAAAGCTATTCTTGATGTCAGTTGGAGCAATGTATTCTGAGCATGCATGAAAAATCTGTCTTGGTTCAAACCCTTTAAAAGGCAAATTAGTGCAGAAGCTGTGCTTAGTATATCTTCTCCAGGATCACCTGGGGATGTGTTGGAGAGGCAAGTATAGAATCTTCTTCTTTACCTAGGTATGCAGATATTAGTGCATTATTATACACATACATATACACAAATATATGCACACACATTCACTTTATTTATCAATTGATTTTTACAAGGAAGGAGATAATTTATACTTTTATTAAAGATAATAAGTACCAAATAATAGAAAACAAAGATGGCAAGAATTTACCACTTAAAATGCACATAATGTTTGGCGTAACTTACTCTTGCTTTGGGGTAATTCTAAATTATAACTTTTTTTCCCTGATTCTCAGTTCATGTCTTTTAACATACCAGTATTGTTTTCTTGGAACATATCCCTTCTATTTTTCAGCTGACTTTGTCCTCCTTGAGGCATTTATACCCCATGAATACATAAGTGAATAAAAGGATCAGATTAGATGGAGGAAGAAGCAAATTCAGCAATAGATAGCAACAAGCACTTTGCAGTACTTATCATCATCAGTGAATAAGGTCTGCATCTTTCCCAGATAAATAAGCAAACAGAAAACCAATGTAAATACATGGATAACCTCAATGGATTCAGTGCTGCAGACAGAAAATGTGCTATTTCAGGGCCTTCCAGGAGTAATCCTGACAGAATCTTCCTTGATGGAGGCAAAACATTGTTGTAATTAAAGAATTTTAAGTGCATCTTCCTCACCTGCTTGGACTAGTTTTTATTAAAAATACGTAAAATTGGCTAAGCCCTAATTGAAAATCAGAAGCTGATATTTATGCTAATAAAATTTAATTTATAAATATAATGAAGGGCCCTTAATTATTTTCCCCATGTTTTTCATGTTTTAGGATATTGTTTTCCTCCATTAGTACCAGATGCACAGTAAAGACATGTTTATATTTCCTCTGCTTCGAGATATCTAATACATAATACAATAACATACACATGTAACTTGCTGGTATCTATGTGCCAACCTAAAAAGGCTCATCGTCCTTATTAGATTTAATTAGATCTAGCCACAACTGCCAATTAAGCTGTCGCTTTAATATAGAACCAAAGTGTATGCATCAAATATGCAACCTTAATTGAAATTAGTCAGTCCTTGTTACTTTTTTTCCTAAAAAATTGTCTTCCTCTAAAGGAAGTATTTATTTTAACTTTTACTAATTCACTGTGAATGCTAAAAATAAAAATAGATAAACGCAAGAAGGAGATATTGTTAGAAAAATTGGAATGTACTATGGTCTGTATTATTTATGAGTGACTAGGGAGACTAGGGACAAGGGGAAGTTTGCACTGACAAAGCAAACCATAGCTTTATATATACATATTGAGCTCTGAAATGCAGAGAGAATATTTGTTCAGTTGAAACACGTATAAAAGCAGGCTGAATTACATTTCTAATCAATTCAACATAAAAAAACTTGTGTAAAATCCTGCAATAGGCGAAGCATGTTCCAACAGACTGTGACTTTCTAATGTTAGAGTGATTCTCATGGAAAGTCCACTCTTAGAGACTCTGTCTGGCATGGCAACATATTCATAGAGTAAGAAAAAATAGCAATTTTGAAAAGTTTGAATTCCATCAATCTAATCACGGTTCAGATATATCTGTTGACTTTCAACATCAATGTCCAATCTGTATTTGAGCTTTTTAATGGAAGTTAACATGCATGTCTGGTAAAAAAGACCCAGAAATCCTGACATATAAAAATATATTTCCTTCTATATTTTACAGATTTTAGAAGGCAAATATCTACATTAGCTATGCTCACACTGAAACAAGTTGGAAAATAAATAACTGGAAAAAAAAAAAAAAAACAAACCAAAAATCCAGCTGTTACTGAAGTTAACATAAGCCTCACAATTCTTTCCTTCTGAGCAGAATAAGGTCTTTGGTTATGAAGTGCTTTCTGAGTTAAAATGTACATCAAGCTGATGATTCACATTCTTGAAGAGCACTTTCATAAAAAGACAAAAGTACAAGTGCTAAGGTGTCTTTTGCTACTTGCAGATGTGGTGGTGGTGGAGTATTGATGCTACAGTTCACACTGACTCAGCTCCTATGTTACTGGCATTATAAGAACTGTGTTCATCTCAGGTGGGACCACTAATCCAGAGATAACAACTTTGGAACTGCTCCAGGCACAGCAAATTTTATACAAATTCCCCTATGACAGAGAAGTCTATATTTATCCATCTTCAACTTCTTACTGAAGAATAATAAAAATTCAGGTCAAACCCATTCCATCAAGACAGGACAAGAGGGTCTTTCTCCTGTCTTTCAGGAGAAGAAGGAAGTATTTCTGTTTTCTTTTGTTCCCTCCCCCCACATGGCTTCCTCAAATGGAGACACAGGAAAAAGTTTAAAAGAAGTGCATAGAAAAAAATTATTTCTGGGCAAGATTTTGAGCCATCTCTCAATTGCTCACATGCAGCCTTATCTAGACATTTACACAAGTGATGGAGGAAAAGGAACAGTGTAAAGTAGACGAGGAAAGGAATGCTGGTTGCATTCAATTTTCAGCCAAAGGGCTATTCATACACTGAAAAATAAAGATTCTCTCTGATAATCTTTTTCCCACATAGTTTGGTATTTAAAATCACTATAATTTTCATTAAGAAATCTGACTTTTAGGTATAGCAAAAAAAAATTCTAGCCACAAATCTCCATCTTAGTCTAAAGTTTTATCTTTTCATATTTTACCCCCACTATGGAAGATTTTCTGGACTCCTGGACTGTGAATCTAAACATTTACATATGTACTTGGTTGTTTGGGGTCCTCCCTGGGTGTAAACTGGAGCCATCAAGCACATTTTATGGACCTCTGCACTGTCTTTTTCACTGTGAAATGCTTTAGTGATTTTCCCCTTGTCAAGCTGTGTCACAGTGGATATCAACCAGAATTAGTGTTGGGCAGCAGATTTACAGGAGAATGGACCCATGATGTTCCCTTTCTGCAGCGAGACACACCACCCTAGACCCAGCTGCAGAGTGAAAGTTGGTCTGTGCTCCCAGACAAGGGAATCTAACCTCTTAATATCTTTCTCAGGGCTAGACAGCAGGGTCAGATTTTCCCTGTTAGCTTTCCTTGAGTATAGCAGAAACAGACAAAATTTCCTGTAAAAATATATGTACACAGTAAAAATTATGACAAAAAAAAGTCTTTCCAAGACAAACAACTCACAGCACCATTACCTTTGAGAGTTCAAGTATGTATTGTCATAGATAGGTAGATCTGGCTTGTAGCTCTGAATGACTCACAAATTAATGACTTTAACTGTTTTAACAAAACTGCAAACTTCCATGGAAATAATTCAACTCATTTCTTTCCTTCCCCTACTTCTTCTAAATCACAGAAATTGAAAGTTCTGACATTGCTTCATCCAAGAACGTTTTCTTTCCTGAAATTAGTATTTAGACAACGTATTTATTTTTTAAAAGCCTTGCTTTCTTCAGACTGATCTTGAACTCCACTTACTGCCAAGTCTGCATTTACAAGGCTGCCAGCTAAAAATAACACATGAAAAAAGAAGTAATGTGGAACAAGTCAGGGCATGACACAAACGTTAAGAAATGAAACTTCTTGCAATATTCTGCACTCATACAGAAAAAGTTAAAGTTCACGGTCACAGAGGAAAAAGCTTGTAAGCAGTCCAATGCAGTAGGCTAGCTATTGTTATAAATTAGAAATGCAACCTACCCCAAAATATTCTTTTCACAGTAACATGCAAGTATGACAATGTATGTAAAGCTGAGCAGCTGATCGGGTGAACACTTTTTATGTATTCTGGCAATTGCAAGGCGGTCCTGGTTTATGATGGATTGGTGGCATAATTTGAATCATAGAATCATAGAATACCAGGTTGGAAGGGACCTCAGGGATCATCTGGTCCAACCTTCCTTGGCAAAAGCACGGTCTAGACAAGATGGCCCAGCACCCTGTTCAGGAGAATCTTAAAAGTGTCCAGTGTTGGGGAACCCACTACTCCTCTGGGAAGATTATTCCAGTCATTGATTGTTCTCATTGTGAAAAATTGTCCTCTTGTGTTCAATCAGAATGACCCCAGGACTAACTTGTACCCATTACCCTTTGTTACTCCTTGTACTCCATGTTTCCATGTTACTCCTTGTAAAAAGGGAGTCTCCATCTTCTTTGTATCCACCCTTTAAATACTGGAGCATGATGATAAGGTCTCCCTTAAGTCTTCTCAAGGCTGAACAAACCCAGTTCTCTCACCCTTTCTCCATATGGCAGGCTTCCCAGTCCTTTGATCATCTTTGTGGCCCTCCTCTGGACCCTCTCCAGCCTGTCCTCACTGTCATGAATAAAATGGCCCAAATTAACTTCAAAATAAGCCAAGATTTATTATATGTTCAGAGTGAGATTGAGAAGAGGTTTAGAAATCAGTTGATATGACCTAGGATCTTCCAACTCTCCATTAAATTGATATGATAATAACTATGACTAGACTGTAGCATAATCTATTGCTTGCAAAGTGCTTTGAAGTTTTTAGATAAAAATTGATGTGTAAGATATTAAAACATAAATAAACTGCAACATGAAGTTTGCATATTGAGAGCATTTCAAGATAAATATGGGTAAAACTTTTTTTACTGAACTTTTGATGGTGAGAAACAGAGATTCACAAGCGTCAGTTCTGTGGAATCTTCCACTTAGTATATCTTCCCTAAAAAGAAATAAGGAGTCATCTTGAAAATATATATAGACTATTTCCAATATTAGACATAACTATGACATAACTATTACAAAGTCCCCTTTAAACATTTTTAGGAAGATGATTCTATTTATGGTAGCTTTCTAATCATTTACATTTCAACACAGAACATTTATTTTAGAATCATCTTTGCCATGTGGTTAAAAATTCTGCTTTTTACCCAGTTCTGTTTCAAGATAAGAAGGTTAAGACTTCAGACTGCATGCTCAGAAAGAGCCATGTGCTGCATTGTGTAGCTGACTGGTGTATACATAAATAACAGTGTAGAATAAAGTGGATTTGTGAATGGACTTAATCATGTGCACATGCAATCTAAGAACAGTGGCCTTTTATACTGCTGTTTGTGCAACACAAGTCACGGATATGCAAAGCATAAATGTGCTTCTGCCTTTGGGCTACTGAGTAGCTATCGAACAACAATTTGTCTCAAATTAAATGGCTTCAGAGATGCAAAATAAGCATGTCATTCACCTTCCATCTCTTCCTTTATTATTCCTGATGCTATCATATCGTATTCTTCCTAATCCTTCTCCGTGGGTGGACTGTTTGCACCACTTCTGGTTTGTCTCTGAATGCGGTGGCACCACTGTGAGTTTTCTTTCAGCAAAACCACTTTCATTTGGCAGCATTGTAATGTGTATCACAAGAATCGAGAGCGAGTCCTTTTTGCTGCTCTGCCAAGATCTTGAAACTCACCTCCTTGTACTGTGAGCATTTTTGACCTGAGCTAATGCGATTCTTGACCTGTCTAAGAACGCCGAGAATCAAACCGCTGTCTCTTGGGAGAGGCAGGTTTAGCAAAATAATCTCAAACTCATTGAATCACCATGGCAGCAGAAAGAGATACAGATTTCCACTGAGTGAAAGGATCTACAGATTGGAAGCAAGGACACAGGAAAAAAAATAAAATCTCTTCCCTTCCGTTCTCCATCAATACTTCAGAAAGGAGTCATAGGAAATAACGGGGGACTGAAAGCTGTATCATTATGGTTGGGGTAAGTGAGAGCTATCGAACAAAGGCATCGGGCTCGGAGGGAGCCCAGGGGAGGTTAATCAGTATATGTGCGTGCACGCAGGACGCAGCAGGGGATTACCCACAGAGCGACTTACGGCCTGAGATCTCTGTCACTGCTGTTAGCTCAGGTACATTGGAGAACAGCTAAAATATCTCACTGGTTTGGTCCACTAATCACTCCAGGCAAGGTTGTGGCACCCTCCCTAACACATTTAAATCAGTCAGGCTACTGAGGAAATAAGCTGCACAGCAAAGTAAACAGGGATAGAATTTAGGCTATTATCATCTCTCCTCATATGCAACAAAGTATTAATTGATAGAAAAGCTACACTCTGGTAAAGTTTTCAGTGTAGACTTGCTGTTCTCTTTGCAGACAAATAAAGAAAAACATAAATATTCAGAAGACAAGGAAGAAAATGGTAAAGAATCAATGTGGTCCTCTTTCCCTAGGTGGCTACTGCTCCTCTGAGTGAGATTGGGAATGGAGGGCTGATGCCCCACCATCTGACCCTCTGCATCAGGTCTGCACAGGAACCTAACACAACCTACATCTCATCCATCCAGATGCACAGCCTTCTTGTTGCCAAACACCCAGCATCAGTATCAATTAATTCCTTCAGAATACACGTGGAATAAGATAATAACCTAAATGCAGGACTTGGAGTTCCTGATGTTTGAACTGATGCACAAGAAAAGGGGCAGAAAGAGCACAGGGAATCCAGTTCACTATCCTTCTTTGCAAAGCGACGTCAGTGACACTTGCAGTCTCCCAAATCTCCTCAAACACCAAGTGCTACTGCTTGAGACGATGGCTGGTTATGTCAGGGAGCAGAAGTGCAGGCAGAAGGAGGGCACAACTCGCAAAGGAAGGAACACATTGCAGTTTTGTGTGGTGAGCATGTTCATTTTAATTGCTGGGGAACAATGCTACTCCACACCACCCACGGCTTGGGCCTGTGACTTAGTGGCACAGTCTGTCCCTACACATGCAATATGGCTTGCTTGTTTTTTATTATTATCTTTTAGCATGACTTTACAACGAGCAATTTAACAGTTTCCTTTCCTGTTTCTGAGTGGCACTTGCATATTGTTTACATGGTAGCTTTTCATAATTTGAGGACCACGGTTCTCTGACCCATCACTCTTGCCAGTTTGGGAAGGAGACCACAGATATTTTTTTACTGCCCTGAGCTACTACCTTGGGAAAACAGATGCCTACTTTACCTGCCTCTACACTGAGTCTCACACTAATGTAGGGTTAAAAAGCACTCTAGGCATAGGAAACATACTTACGGTAAATCCACGCTATTTTTAAACAATCACAATGAAAACCACTGTCACGTTTTCCTCGGTGCTGGCATGCAGCTGAATGGTACGTGGGGTTCCCTCTCTTGGAACAATTTTTTACTGATCTTGCTTTGTTTAAACTGCTTTGGTGCATGATTTGATGGAATGTGTGGAGCAGAAGGAAACTTTGGATTGAATGCCAGATGCCTGCTTCATTCCTCTAACCTACAGTGTTATTAAAATATTACCAACTGGTTCTCAAGATCTTTCCACTGCAACAACTTAAAAATAATTTGGATATCAGTTTTTTTGCTTACTGTTGTGTTGTGATTGTTGTCTCTGTTGTCACAAGTATGAATATCAGGTAATGGGTACCATTCATTTTTGTAGTTAGTAGTTTTCCTGGGGTGCTAGTGACAGGAGAAATGTATGCATTAAAACAAGCGTGATGGAAAGCAGCTCTCTTTATAATTTCAGCCCAGCTGCTGTATTGATGGATACAATCTTTACCACATGCTCCAGGTGGCTTCTAATGCCTGACTCCCTGCAGAAACCTCTATTTACACATCTTAAACCACTTATTGGATTTGAACAGGATTTTTCAGCCTGAGTGCAGTAACAGTGTTCACTTATGTAATATTTGTAAATCCTGGCTTTACATTTCACTCACCAGACTATCTTCAGAGGTATTCAACAGGGCCTTTATGTGGTCTGATTCTTGCTTTTTAGTGAGATCCCGTCAACTTGTATGGCTACAAAGCACATTGCTAAATTTATTTTCCATCATTGTCAGAGGTTTACAATGAAGTGTAACTCAATTAATCAGTCCTTGCTGAACAGTGCTTTTCTTTGTCACCAGATTTCATATAAAATTCATCTGAAAGCTTTGTATTCAAAGTTCACAAAGGTTAACCTTTATTCAGGGCATGCATCTCCAAAGGCTCTAATCAACTTGTCTACTGTTGTTTAAAACTTCACTTACTACTGTACCAGTTGCTTTGAATTATTGTGTTTTGAGACCTTTATTTGGTGCCTGAGTGACTGAACTGGCACAGTGAAAACTGCAAAATAAAGGGCTTTTATAATTATGGATGGGTAGAGTGGCCACTAAAGGATATATATTCCACCTTGTCTTACACATTACAACTGTCCACCACCCAGACATTTACTGTACACTTTGTAGCTGTGCAATAAAACTTCAAGTGTTCTCATTCCCCCAGTAATTCTGTGCACAGTCCAGATCTCGTATAATATTTAAGGGACTTAATAATAAGTTAGTGTACTAATTAGTGGAGACAACAGTAGACACCCATGATTTATAGCAAATGCCCAACAGATGATTACACTGCTGAACCACAAGTAAATCTTTTCAGCAGTGAGCCTTTACAATTAATTGCACATCAGTATACTTATTTTGCTCCTTTATATTAAAGAAAAAGAGAAAAGATGAAAATGTTTCCTTTGAAAGGTGGGCCTTATGGTGTCTGCAGGTGTTTCTGCTGATAGAAGGCATTGGTATGCAGAAACAGAACCATTTTTAGATAGGATAAACTTCTATTCCCATCCTCCTTTGTTTAGTATGAAATATTATTCTCCACTTGAGTGATGTTTGCATTCCTTTCCAACACAGTTTGATTTGTGACCTGAATACAATGACATACATACCAATGATCCATTACATGAACTAACATACTTGGGATTCTTGAAGGTGGGAGTGCAAGGGGACAGCAATCTGACTACATTATTTCTTTGAATTTCAGCATAAATTGCACATCATTCTTCTTCTTTTTTTTTTTTTTTTTACACTGAAATCTCATAAAGATATTAAGCACATAAATTTAATATGAATGCAAGGCAGCTGGACTGACACAATAGATCTAAGGAAACATTAGTGTTTAGATTATTGACCCAAAAGGCTGTAAGAAGGATTAGCATGACAGACTGTAACAGTTCCTCCTGAGCCTTTATAGTCTGCTGGGTCCAAAGTCCACTTTGCACACTCTCCCAAGCGGAGAATGTTCTCCAAATTAACATGTTTTCTAAAATACCTGTTAAGATACAAACCACACTCCAACAGAGCTTTTGAGGTCCATCCAGTGAGTATTGGGCAAATCAGAATATAGATACAATGTAGAACAGAAGCCATCAAATAATAGGTTTGAGAATGCGCTGTCAGAACACTAAATATGGTGGTATGAAAATTTAACAAGAATATTTACTCCAGATATTGGCCAAATCTGAGGTAAATGACAAACAGAATATAGTTTATAATTCATATTGGAAGATTATTTTGGGCTAATGACTATTACCTTTAATATAGATTATTTTTGTTTTGTTAATTAGTACAATATAAACAACAATAAGTTTGATCCCTATATGTTAAACAATAACTAGCAAGAGGAGGATTCAAATTAGTCATCTGGCCTCTCATGGCATCACTGACTTTTTCTTTAGTCTCACTGATGCAAAATTGTCCATGCCTTTATCTTAAATAAGGAAAACTTGGCGTTCTAAAGCAGCTTTTAATTTTCCATCTGGAACTTCTTCCAAAGCAGATATGGTCATTGCATTTCCAAAAAGAAAAATGAAAAGTACTCCTAACCTTTCTTCTATTTTTTCTCATTTTAGTTGTAATGTTCCAAATATTATTTGGGGCAAACTGAAAGATAAGGAAATCTGAGGGAGGGGAGAAGAGGAGACATAGAATCTCAAAAGCTAAAAATAATGGAAATCCCTAACAGTTTTCTTTCTGAAAAAAAAATAAAATATATTTCTCCTTCAGAGAATTAGGTTTCTCCATTGATATACTGGAAAATTGAGGACTATCCACGAAAACCATTTTTCAACCAACAGTACTGTAATCACAAGGCTGCTAATGACATGCTGCATAGCTTCAGGGCAAATCAATTAATCTGAACATCAATATCTCCATCTGTGATATGAATATAATAATTCTTCCCTTTTTCTTAATTAATTTGTAATATTCTCTCTCCTTACTTGCCAAGTGCCTGTAGGATTCATTGCTGAGGACTAATTCCAGGGAGCCGGAGGGGCTAACCAGCAGGGAGGTCATGAACCCACAGACAGAGGTCTGGTCCAAAGTGTTCACAGACAGTGGGGACCTCCCGGAGAGTGAGGTCTCTGTCCTGCTTACTGTAGGGTAACACCATCCCAAGGAGTTCTGGGGGTGAGACCCATCCCAGGGAGTTCTTGGGGTGACACCTCTCAAAACGACATCCAGGGACCCCAGTCCGACCCCATGTTTTGGCCACCCAGCAGTGTCACCCGCCTTTGGCCCAGGGAGCATTTGCTTATAAAGCTATACCTAGCATCAGCTCCCTTACTGCAGCGTGACTCTGATGGAGTACCAAAATATTGTATCCAGCATGGCTTTAAGTCTACCAGATGCACAGCAGTAGGCTGGTTTGGCCTCTCATGAGGTACCAACTAAAAGCCCTCCAAAACTGATGGGCAGTACTGTCATTGCAAACAGGGTCCACAGCACTTCAAAACTATTAGAGCCAATTTTATTTGAGAGTCATGTCTTCTAGGAGTTACTTATCAGTCACTCTGCTGGCGTGCTGCAGTCACAATGCTATTACAAGTCTAGTCACAGCCCCCATTACATGACAGTTGCTTTAGAGTACAGAGCAGTCCCATTGCACTTACTTTATATTGACAGTTGTACGATGCCACTGTCATATCACAGATATTTCCTTGTCATAACTTAGCGACATTGTAGTCACATGACAGATACTTTTTTAGAGTATGCTGAATCTTTTGCATGGAAAACTCTGATAGCAGCAGTCACTGCTTAATCTCTTACCTGTAGTTATGACAAAAACATCCTGTGGTGGTCACTTCTACTTTGACTGTTACACAAAGAACAATGGAAAAGTTGCTGTTGTTCACTATAGACCAAGTTCTGGGTCCTTAGAACAACTTTGATGTCAAATTAGTGTAGGAGTTAATTATATTTGCAGCCAATTTCATATTTCATAGATGCTTCTTAATCTTACTGTTCAAATACTGTAGTCATTTCCTCTGGATTTTGAATTGATATCCTTATTAAAGCAATGTGAATAATTAAGCATATAATTCTGTTTGCATGTTTTCACAAACAAAGAATAATTTTTTAAAAATCATTTGTCATATAATTTCTCATTATAACTTTGTAACTCTTTGTAGCCAGTGTCACATGCATTCAATAAGCAACATGTAAGCTATGTGTTGATATAGTTCAAATGGCATATTTCTGCTCACTCATTGACTATAGAGTCCAAGGAGAAGTCATCACTGCTGTTAATGTTCCTTTGGGTTTTTTGAGCAAAATGTTACACTGGAAGCTGAAACTGCTTTTAAGAGACATTCCTCCACATGCCTTTAAAAAGTAATCCTTTTCCAGCTATTGTATTGCAAGAAAATTTAGAGAAGGAAAGAAGCTATATAGTGTCTAAGTGAGACAGTTTAAACGTTTCTGTCAATGGAGATTTTGCAGTATTGTCATTACTGTATATTTATCTGAATATTACAAAAGCTTCTTTTCTTTAAATCTCCATAACTACACACCAATAAGGAAATTCTGTCCTAATTCAAATCTGCATCGAACTCATCACCCTGAAGTCATTTCACCCTAGGACCAGGTAATCAATACAAGTCCCTTCTCTAATTATATCAAATTTCCCAGTACAGAAGAAATAATAATAACAAAATCACCCACCCCCAAATGATTTTCTTTGTCTGTCTTTGATACTGTAATGAACTATTGATTCTGTGAGTAAGTGTTCCATATTCCAGTCCAAATAATCTTGGGACTCATAATATGAAGACTGGCCCTTGTTCCAGGTTCCCAGCTCTACAGTTGGACTTCATTACTGATCCCAGACATCACAGGGGCTGGTACTTCCCTTCAAGTACTGAGTTGGATGTAGCAGAATAATTTCTTCTTAGCTGTGGGCAATCTTTGCTGAAGACAATTTTGTTTCTTTTTGAATTGTAAGACATGAGAAAAAAAATTATTTCAGGTCTTCCTTTTAACAACTTTCTTATAAAACCTAACTATAGCTAGCCCTTTATTAAAATTTTGTTAATTTCAACATTTTTTCCATCTTGATTTCTCAAACGGGTATTTTTTTTCTTTAAATTATCTCAAAGGCAAGTGCTGTTCCTCCTCAGGGGATGTTTCTGTATATTCAGAGCAGAAGCTCACCACAGTGGATGTTAAACCATAGTATGACCGTTCTGGGAGGGAGACTGATTTTTAATACAGGCTGCTACGCTGATTGTGGCATTATCTTCTAATTGTTCACTGGGTGTCTTTAAGATGCAGCTCTTTAAGTTCTCTCCCTGAATGTCTCCCCAAGTAAAATGTTCTTGTTTTCAAAATTAAGAGCATGCTGCAAATTGTGTTAAAGCTTTATGAAATGAAAGGACAAAGGATGCTCTCAGAAACATCACCACTGATAATAGTAGAGGTAATATAGACCTTGCTGAACTTGACCTTGAAGCCCAAATTTTAAAATTATGATCCCTCTGACTTTGACAGGGATCAGACTTGATGTATGAAAACTGTATTTTTACAGGCAAAATCCCATTTTTACATGCAAATCCAGCACAACGGAACAGGTTTTGTATCTGGATATTTTATAGACTGCCTGCTTGTGCCAGCGCTTAAAAATGACATATGTACATGATGTGCCAGTGCAAAACCACATTAAACAAGAAGCCTGATGTTCTGCTGATAATCTAACATTTACTCTAGTTGATACCCTTAACACTTATTTTCATCACTGCATTACTAAAGTCTCTTGAAATAAAATTGAAAATGAAATAAAATTGAAAATGAAATAATCTTAGTGCAAAGTCAAATTAGAAAGGAATCAGTAAGTATTAACATTTTAAGAAATAACCAGGGGAAAACTAGAAATTATCCCACAGAAAAGAGATTATATTAATACAAATGAATAAGAAGCTAATCAAGAAGAGGAATCTGAACACCCACAGAGGAGTTTGCAAGCTGTCCTAGGTTTATTTCATTATTATGAATATACAGATAATATCTGATGAAAAATGAACACAAAAATCTAAAATCTACTTGTACTGCTATATGACTAAAATCATAAGCAGCCAGATTATGCAGACCTGCCAAGTGAAGGCTTCCAGTCATTTCCCTCTTCACAGCACATTGCATTCTTACACCGCAGAAGTACTCAGCATGGAGCAGATCTGCAGCCGTTCAGTGGCCTCCAGCTTCAAGATTTCTCCCAGAAAACAACATGCACCAGATGTACATACAGTCTAGTTTTGAGGCTTTGCATTGTGGGGCAGCTTTTGCACCAAGCAAAATCTATGTTTTCTTAGGCATCAAACACTCATCTCCAAAATTCAGACCTGAACCTGTGAACTGCAATGTCGTTTATGCCAACTCCAAAGAAATTGTTCAGGAAATAGAGAATCCTTTCAGAATGATCCATCCCTATATACAATTTTCCTAGCACCTCAGAGCAAACATATTTGTTCTCATTTTGAAGGAAAATGCGTTGAAAGCATCTGTTTTTCATGTCGTCGCACTTTTTAAATTTAAAGAGCAAAACCAGAAATATATAACGGAACTAATATGGGCCACAGTCTTTTTACACTTGTATGTACTATCTGTAACAGGAGCAATAAAACTTTCAAAAACAAACGACCTTTTTTATGTCCACTTTTATTTGTCTACCATTCAAATAATAAAGAAAGTCTATAAAATAGTTCTACTCTGTAACTTGTGAAGTTAAATCCAACTCACCAAAATAATGAAGGAACAACGCTCTTTTAAAAATAGATCCGGCTGTAACTTAATTAAAGAAGTTAAATACATTCCATTGCTATGAGGCACTTCACAGCAACACACAATTTATTATCCGGAATTAGTCACTGGGTGAAAAAAATTTAAGTTCAATACTTACTTGTATGGATTAAGGTAGTAGAAATGTAGGATGCTACCAATTTATTTTGTTGTTATTTTTAAACTGTGCTAGTGATTAGTTTCAAGCAATTATATTCAAAGACAAGGAGTTGCTTGCCTGGATTTTTTTTTGTTATTGCAGATAATTTAATTGTATTTCTTGTATGTATTTCAGAATATAAAAATACGGTAAAATATATCAAGTCAGTATGTTTCATTGTTAAAATGTTATTTCTGATTAGTTTCCTTTATGCATTGAAAATATGTTGTATTTGGGTTGTTAGAGCAGTATTTTACTTATCATCTGGCATAACATGATTCGTGTATGCAATATTTATTGTATATTACTCAGGTGAAATGTCTGTGTAGAGGGCCAGTATAACTGTCTACAGCAAGGAAATATCAGGCACGAGACCTGGTATATCTCTTCAGGAGCACAAACACTAACGGGGAGGGCTGGCCACCACACCAGAGTCATGTATGCACCGATGGGGCATCAAGCCTGGCCATAGCTGAGGGTCACTGCTTAGCCAACCTCTGCCCATGCCAGAGTGCACACACTCTGTCTGTGGGACTAGATAGCCAAAAAAGATATTTTCACAGGTCATGTGCTATGCAGACCTGGTTTAAGTAGTTGAATAAATAAAATTAGCTATCCTTGAGTTGATACACAGACTGTGTTAATGGTTACCTGACTACCAAAAACTGCTGACTAAATCTGACCACAATTCCAGCAACATGAAACAACACTCTATTTACCCAAAAGCAAGATTAGGGGGTTTTGTCCAAAAATCTAACTTACAAATTGGAGGTATTCTTCCATTTGCATCATTAAGACACCATGACTGTGCACTGTGGGAGGCTGCTTAGTTATGGGCACAAATACATACAAAGCAGCCCAAAGTTTGAACAAGATAATGCAGTGATTTACTTTTGGTTTTCTAACTTACTAGAGAATAAGCATGGGGTAGATCAGAGAATTCCACTGTGGTTGCTTTTATAGGTGAAATTGTGAAATAGCAGAACATCTGGAGATGAGAGGGACAAGTGCAAGTATAAATAGGAACTACAATGCAGATCTTAAACTCGTGGTGATACTGTATGCAGAAAAAACTAACAATTGTGAGTCCAAGAGGAAATATAATGTTACTGAGGCAAACGTGCCAAGACAGAAAATAATCAAAACAGAAGCTGTTATGCACTAACTCAATGAGGAAATATTTCAGAGCCTGAAAAAGGGCACTTCTATGAACTATCACAGAATCAGAGAACCACAGAATAGTTGAGGTTGGACAGAACCTCTGGAGGTCGTCTAGGTCCAACCCTCAGCTCAAGCAGAATGATAAGTTGCAGAATGTGTGCACAAAAAAGGAGAAAAGTGTGGAACCCTAGTTACACAGGAAATCATTAAATGGAAAGCTCAAGGAATAGCACAAGCATGACAAATTACATGGCAAAATTTCAACATCAGTAATGGCTGGTGCATACATACGATGTGTCATGATGTTTTTTGCCTATAGAGATGGACTTTGCCAAAATCTACCTTCCAACTTCACCAAAAAATTCATTGCATTCCATCAACATGTGACTGGATTGCATCAAGGTCACAGTTAACTGCTGAGCCAAATGGGAAATGCAGATGAGACACCAGTTTCCTTTGATGAGCCATCCAATAACATCATTGAAGAAATAGGCACAAAATCCGTCATCATCAAAACTTTAGGGAATGAAAAAATGTGCATTACAGTAATGCTGGCAGTGTTAGCAGATGGTTTAAAATTGCCACCGTATGTGATCTTGAAGCGGAAAACAATGCTGAAGGACCAGCTGCCTACTGGAATAATTGTTAGGTGTCAAAACCAAGGATGGATGTCTACAGACTTAATGAAGGATTGGCTGAACATTGTTTGGAACAGGAGACCAGGTGTGCTGTTACGCAAAAGAATGCTTGTCCTAGGTACATTCAAAGGATATCTAACGCAACCAATGAAGAGCATCATTGGAGAAATGAATGCCACTCACGCAGTGGTACCAGGAGGAATGTTACAACTGCAGGTGCCTGATGTAGAGAACAAACCCTTTAAAGAGTGTTTGTAGCTTTTATGGCTCTTATCAGGGGATCCTGCTGTAACTCCTACAGGGAAGATAAAGAAGTCCTAGTGCAGCACTGCTTTGCCATTGGATTAAGACAGCATGGGATCAGATAAACCCAGAAGTTGTCACTGAATGGTTTAGGAAATACCGTATTTCAGACTCCATGAGAGAAGCCAATATTGATTTGAGTTCAAAGAAGCAGCTGAGAGTGGTGAAGACACTAAAAGTGGGGAAGAAGTTGAAGATGGTGAAGAGAGTGACAGTGATTGAAATGATGGTGCCAGACAAAAAATCTAAACTGCAGAAATGGTAAAGAGAAGAAAATCGACTAAATTCAGGCAAATCATTAATGAAAAGTTTCTATCCTTATTTTATGTTGGTTACAGCTATGTAATAAATTTCTTTGTTTATAACCTTTTTCTTTAGGGATGTTATTTTAAATTCAGCATCAATGTCCCTGGCTAATACGATATATTGTCTATAACTTGAAAATGCTAGGGAATAATTTTAATAGACAACATTCTGAGAAAGCAGTATTAGATGAGGAAATCAGAGGAGCTAGAGAAAGCAATTTCTCTCCAAACTGTTTACCAATCTGTTATGTAAATAGAACATTTGTCAAATTATATTAAAAAAAAAAAAAAAAAGCCAACAACAAACAAACCACTTTTCAATTGGTACTGCTCAGGGAAGAGGATCTGTTGTGAATAAGGGCTTGAAGTCTGCCCTATTGTTTTTACTTCAGTGTTGACATCCAGCAAAACCCAATAAAATAACCCAAATATTGCTTTGGCAACACTTAAAGTGAGACACAAAAAAGCAAGCCAGCCTGGGTCTCCCCAGTCAACCCCAAAACCAACAGAGCTGCCCTCGCACACCTCCATCTCCAAAAAATTTGAAGATCTGGAGAATTATAGAGATGTTCATGAATCAGGCTGCCTCAGAAGCAGCTGGAGAAGGAAGTTGCCTCCAAAGTTTTGATCATCATTGGTACCCTTCCAGAAGAGTTCCAGCTCTTGCATCTTCACTTACTGCAATGAGGCTGTTGTCTACAAGCAGCAAATCTAGAAGGTTAAAGTTGAAAGCCGTGAATTTCTGCCCCTGGAAACCAATAGCCAAGGCACATCCAAAAGCTGTGCTGTAGGAAAGTTTAAAAAGCCAGTGGCCAACTTGAAACTCAACCCATATCTGTGCTAGGAAAGGACTTGTGAGGTAGCTTGCAGTAGTGGAGAGCACCGTGCAGTTGTCTGCACTGGAGAAAACGAGAGGTAGAGATACCAGCAGCAAGGTCAAGACAGACATGAGCCAATAAAATCTTTCCACTGACTTCAGTGGGTTTTGGATCCACTTTCTTGCAAATACTTTCTATCCCAAAGGTCAGCAGTGGAAAATTTGGATGTTTAATATTAGTCTTTTTTGTTGTTGTTGTTAAATTTTCTCAAGATAAAGATTTCCAGGCATACAGTGCTTTTCTTGTTACTTTGTGGAGGACACCAATGGCCTTTTGCTGTGAAATGCACTTGTGTTGTAACTGGTTTCCCAGTACATTTATCTCTTCAGCTATATATTGCCTTATTTATCCATTCCTATCAGTTTTTCATTTGTTTTTTCTAAACATTGGTGCTGACTACACAGAAGCCAAGAAAATTCAAGGCAGTTTCCAAAGCTGATCATTTTTCTTACTTTTTGTAATGAAGACTCCAAACTAGCACTGATTATTTTAAAAATATATGTCTACGGTTTATAAGCAAATCGACTTCTCTGCCATTCTGTGATGGAGCCTTAGAAATCACACAATGTCTGTCACTTTTTCAGATATTTAATAAATCTGGTTCAATGATTTTCTGACAATTCTCCACCAAAATTATTCAGGCAGCCTGAGTCCCTCCTTTTACAAAAAAAAAAAAAAAAAAAAAAAGTCAAAAATAATGCTGTATGGATTCAATTTTGAGTCAATAAATTGTTGATTAATCTGGCTCATGGTGTGTATAAACTCAGGCTTAGCTCTAATGGTAATCATCTCCAGAGTGCCATACAGCTGCATGCTTTCATTTCACACCAAGGGAGCAAGGATTAAATCCCTAATGGAGAAGACATATAAACAGTTTTAGTCTCTGCAACAAGCACAGTCCCCATGGCAGCATATTGTGTATACAGCATGTGAACGTGTGGAGAGGGAGAAGGGATTGGTTTAAAAAAATCATAATAATCTTCACAAGGTGAATGGTGCAACATGTAGGACAACAGAAATGAGTGAGGGAGAAACATAAGTGGAGCAGGGCAATAAGTTTAGCAGGGAGCATTGCATCGTTAGGCACCTACACTAGCCACACTCAGGTGGTGTAGCGTAAAATATCTTTCCTGCTCTGAGTGACAACATATGTACAGTGACAGTCTGAGACAGTGAGCCGTTATGTGCAGGCTGCTGATAGCTGTAAACTCCTAACAGCTATGTGTGTTCATTAGTATGCCGCCCTGACCATTAAGTGGTTCCATAAAATGTGGTTTTACCCAGACCCTTATTTTCCACCATATAATCTTCCTAAAACTGTCCCCAAATCTCTAATATAGCAGTGTTAAACACAATGTATTTGTAAAGCTTTCTTTCTTCTTAGAAAATTTTAATCCCATTTATTGGTAACTAGCTTTTAAAATGACATTTTTCCTTGCTGCATTTAGCTTAGTCCAAGGGGAAAAAAAAAAAAAAAAAAGATGCCAGATGTCACGGGGCCAATAAGCAGGTGGGCCGAAGCTTCTGTACCAATTCAGACTGGCACTGCATCAAACCTGGTGGGTATAACCTTTAATTCAGTGCTTCCCTGGCACCAGATCTAGTGCCATCTGCTTAGCTTTGCTAAGCTGTGCTTGTTTCTGTGCAGGGACGATGCCAACAATGCAAACTGTCTCCTACATGTGCAGGGAATCATCGGTGCAACTAGTTTTTCGAGACCCATATGGTGGCATCTGCAAATGTACACTGTCAGCATTGCTACTCGTACCACCCTTCGTGTTTAAGAATGGAAGGAGAGAGCCCTGCTTTACAATTCACATTGAACTGAAGGGATATTCTCCTCCTCTGAGCTCCTGTTCTTAAGGGCGACTCCGGGTGGAAGGGAACATGTAGCTTTTAAAGCGGAAGCAGTTTAGAAATCAGGCATGGGAACTGGGGGAAATCAGTAATGGTTGGGAAAAAATATGATGATTTTGCAGAAACCCTCTTAACTCACTGCCTGAAAGCTTCCCCAGTGTAGTTAAAGCCAAAAAATCACCGTGTCTTGTCTCCTGGGGCTATGAAATGGTTTCATTTCCCAGTGGTCACCCCAAGACACGGACACTTCCACTTGGCAGGAATGGATGCCATCCTATCGCCTCTTCTCCATGAGGTGGTACCATCAATAAGATTACAGGTCAGAGGGACAAGGGAGGTGCAGCACAGCTATTTCAGTGCTTATTCCAGGCATTAAGAAGAATGGCTACCGACATGGAGTAGGAAATGAAATGATAAACCTATGTGCAATGATGAGCAAACCCAGAGATATCAAAACTCACTTCAAGCTCTCCAATTTAAGTTTCTCTTTGTTAGAGAGCATCAATACCTACTTCCAAGTGCAAGGACAGGGGAGTGCATGGGACCATGCCCAGCCAATGCTTCCTCCTTTCCTCTGCCCTGCCTGCTGACACACATCCTCGAGAGTGAAAGCTTTGCAAGCGCTTTACAGAGCCGGCAGGTGTAGGTGTGTGTGGCAGTTTGGAGAGGAAGGGCAGAGGGGCACTACCCTTCCTCACACCTTCGAACATTGGCTTGTCATTTTCCACTCCTTCATAATTTGGCTGCTGAGACATTCCCACTGGCTCTGATACGTTACCACCTATCATCAACGCCAGTAAGCAAGATCCTGACATGCTGCTCTGCCAACCATCATCAAAACACCTCTGTGCGGTCAGGAAAAGTACATGTTGACCACAAAGAACAGTTCTCCTTACTGCAAAATGATTAATCACTCTCAGAGAAGGCCAGAAAAAATTGCACTGACAAGTTTGAACAAAGCCGTTTTCTTTGGATTGCAGACACTGTGGTGGAATGGTTAAATAAAAACAAAAGGGTTTTTTTTTTCAGTGGAATAATTTTCTACATTTGATTTCATGGAAATTTTCTATAGATCTAGCAATCTTCAAACAAATCACTTTTATATAGAGCACAACTCTACCTGACTATGTGGCTTTAAAGCAAATCTTTCTTCCCGTGCTCCATGGTCCTCTGATCCCCAAATAATTCTGCAACATTTTTAAAAAAGGAAAAGGTTGATCCAGCAGTCTGGGAATTATGAAGCCTGCTGCCATTTTCCTTTGAAACCTCAAGCAATTCTCTATTCCTACAACGACATGGGCTTCCTCCCCCTTCCTCCTCGATGTCACTGCTCTCCCACTGCATGAGCAATAAAGACTCTGGGTCAAATCCTGCTTATAGGTCAAAGAGGGGGCAAAAATCATTCTTAATTTGCAGGAAACTTATGAACTTTCACTAATTCATGGCTTGGGTTCAAGATGTTTGAGTAGAACATGTAACAAACTGTGCCAATACTACTGGTTTAAATTTCAATTTTACCAGCCAGATTGTCTTCCCTTTATTCAGTGTAACTGATCAGCACCAAACACAGATGTAAGTCATGTCACTGGTAATGAATGAGGAGTTTTTTGTTGCTATTATGAACTTGCAGATAGCTTTAAACTGTGACCTTTAAATCACACTAGTCCAAAACTGCCTTTTTTTTTTTTTTTTTTATACTCCACATGTTCCTTTCCTTGACGTCATATCATCCAAAAAATCACAGCAAAAGATTATAACTACTAGAAATTAAAACTTCCTTTATCAAAGGCCACTATCTTTGGGGCAGAAAGATACAAGTAGAAGAAAGATTTATTTATTCTTTTGATACATTAACAAAGAGTTTATGCCACAGTAATCTGGCTCTGAGAGTTAGACTACAATTTCTTCCTCTAAAACATTTCACCATGATCGGTATACAATCTGCATAAATTTTCTGAAGGTCTCCTCATCATGTGCACTCCTACAAACAGACAAACAAGAAAAAATTCGCACTTGTTGCAAGTTTGATATGGATGCCACTGGTGCATTGCAGAAAACACTTAATTGCCCAAATCCACTGCTTGCACTGTTAAGCAGCATTTTTGTTTTTTACAAGGAAAGATTACTTGCAATTACTCCCTCTTGTGATCAAAGCTAGAAAACCAATGGAATAATTTCTCACCGGTTCAAATCTTTCTGACTGACATTGTTCGTTTAGGATTTTTAAGCCTTTCCATTATTTGGTCTTGTAAATTGATGCTTGCCTTTCAGAGACATTAAAAAAAGGTTCATTCATCTCCTGGTGAGGCATTGCATATGCTGAACTTCATATTTCATTTCATTACTTTGTGAAGACAACATATTTAAAAGGATGTACTTGTTTCTCTTTTCCCAGTTCATAAGACAATATTTTAAAATTGCATGGTTTGGCGAGTCTTCAAGGAAATAAAGGGGTGTTTAAAACGACAACATCATAGTTCCTTTTTTTCATCGTAGTGTCTTCACTGAGTTAAAAAAAATATTTTTTTGGATGAAAATCCCTTCAACCTTGAATTTCACCCATTGACCAAGGGTAGCTGCTGGACGATATGATGTTAACAATACAGCCCCTGCTTTAGACTTTCCAGAATACTGATTGAAATGCACACAAATATTTAAAATTAAAAGGAAGTTCATAATCCATGTTTTAAAGGGCTGCTAAACTGCCTTTTTCTCCTTGGGCCAAAAGAGATGCTGGCCTGAGAAAATCCATTTTAACCCCAAGAAATGCCACCTGAGTGCTCATTCAGAAAATCCAAGTTTATGAAAATCCAGCCGTATCTCTTAGCTCAAATTTATTTGTCATAAAAATGTGAATTATGCTCCTAGGTGTGCCCTGTGAAGATTTAAGTCTTAAATTTAATGTCCTGATGTTTCACTGAGAGTTTACAAATAGAATATTACTCACTGTTTCCTTCACTACCCACTAAACGTGCTCCACCAATAATTTTGTTCAGTCAGCCACTGTGGAAGAGGAATAACACTTTGCAAACCAAGTATTAGGAACAGTGGAGCACACAGTTTTGATGAAGAGAAAATGTTGGTTAGAGACAAAAAATAGTTAGAGAAATTAGAAATTAAATACCCAAACTTTGACCCATTTATGCAATTTTACAGAGCTCTGGTTGCCCTCTCCATCCACCTGAGGCAAATTGAAAGGAACCATGATCACTTATGCATTTCTATTTGTAGACCAAAACCATAAATGCACCTGGGTTTTCTTCTGTTTCTAATAATTAACACATGAAATAGACATGCACTACTGCACAGTCATTAGAGAGCCTCTACCCTCAACTACAACAGACCATGTCACTGAAGGATCCCAGCCCTACATGTCACTCTAAGACCTAGATCCTGAAAAAGTTTCTGTTCATGTTTCAAGGAGCTCCAACACAAACTGCTGCCAACTCTTCATACTGATTGCTCGTTGTTATTTACTGGACATCTCCTCAAATGCGCGTGTTTTTTTGCCTCAAGATATCTTTATTTATTGTTTTGGATTAAGTATGTCTTTCACACTCCCCTCCTTGCACTCCAGTCTATTTTACTTTGGGCACCAACAAACTGTTGTTTTTTCTAGAGAGGTTTCTCTGTTCTACTGAGGTTGTTCCTGAACTTTCTTCTGGATGCTCTTACACGTACTGCTGAAGTGCTTGAATCAATAAAAAGCTTTCATACACTATTTTATTCATACATATCTATGCCATCAGAATACCAATCTATATCTAAACCTATAAAATAACATTCATGGCTTGGCCAGTTTGCTTCCAGGGTCCTCAAGGCTCAGTAACAGTGTGCTGCACGCTCAGAGTAAGAAATGATCAATAGAATATGCCCCCGGTATTTTTCTTCATCTCACTTAATTATGTCAAAACATACATATCAAATTATTTCTTTATTTTCTGTCAGCAACAGCTTAACCTTTTATTGTCTTAGCCGATAAATGAAAACACCCTGTAGAAACCAAGTAGAATATTGCAGACGAGGAAAGGTCCCTCGGCCCAAGCTGTGCTAGAGCACCAGACTGACATTTCACAGTAAACAATGGCCGGGGTAAAATCCTTTAGTGTTTTTCACACTCCGCTGAATGCTGTTCTAGTGCATTTTCTTCAGGGGTGTTATAAAGCACACAGAAGTAACGGTCTCTAGGTTTTGCAAGTTCAGAGGACAGCGAGGCTGGCTCCCTGCAAGCAGGGCTGACCTTTCTAAAGCATTTATTCTGGCGTATTCGGGGCTGAATAATCTGAGAGACAGACGTAGAACACATATAAATAAATGAATCACACAGAGGAATATGAAAATTCCCATGCAGGATATGCCTTTTGCAACGTGTTAACCCTTTCTACAGAGAATTTATGGACAAAGAAGTTTTGTTGATAGCTCCAGTCATCTGTGCTGACTCTGCCATAACTTCATCCATGTGGAGTGAACTATGTCTTCAGCAATGTCTGGAATGTTCCCACATCTGCTTAATTTATTTCAGAAATGCCAGCAGTGTCACAAAAATGTTCATCCACACAGGCTTGTACAGGGTCTCAAACTCTAATAAATATTACTACTTATTAATCAGTGACATTCATTTTTGTATGTTTAAACTGATTAAACACAATGAACAGAGACAAGAAAAGTATAATCCCCACTGCCGTTACATTCCCATTTAAACAGATGTTTCCTTTCCTTGTTTTATAGACTGGAAGAAGTAAATTAGTTGCAGAGTTTGACAACACATTTTTTACAGCAGCTTACAAACTATTTAAAATCACTAAGCAGGAGTATTAGCATTTGCTCCAGGGCTACCATGGTGGTGAAATAGGCTTACAGGCATTTCCCTAAAGCCTATGAATGATTCAAACCCACTTTATATGTAAAATCATATATACATGCCCTCTCTCAGATATTACATGCTATGCCTATCTGTGAGAAGGAATACCCACCAGCATCGAAAGTATAGTCTTTACTTATATTGAGTAGAATTCCAGCTCTGAATGGGATCAGTTGCCAATCACTGTAGAAACATATAATCTCTGTCCTCAAATAATTTACACTGGGATTGTAAATCAAAAGGCAAAAGGAAGATAGAGCCAATAGAGCACCAGAAAAACAGGGGAGGCTGTAGTTGTCCTACTACATGAGATGTTCAACATCTGACAATATTTAGACAACCAGGTATATATTGATCTTATCAAAGTCTGTGATTATACTGTTATATCATTCCCAGTTGGCAAAACCAGTCCCTGCTTGTTCAGTTCATAACCATGCTTCACACTGGCCTGCTTTCTGTCCCCACCCCAAAAGAATAATGGCTGTCAAAGCACTCTGGGAACAAAAGTATTAGCAGAAAAATATTTATTTGTTGTGAGGAATGCACTTCACAAAGAAAGTGAAGTTTCTGAAGTGCAGTTGCACGGCCAAACATAGAAAATCATTGAAAAGCACAGACCAAATAAATTTATATACAAGGTAGATTCCCATTCTCCAAAATGCACATTTTTCAAAGGAGAATACAAAAAATTTTGCATTTAATTCCTGGCCTCACATGTAGCGCACGTTGGGCTAGGTTGTGTAGCAAACTTTGAAGATAGAGGCAATGAGTAAATACACAAAGATCAGGCCAATCAGTAGAAGGAGATTGCACAGAGGCAAATGACCAATTTCTGGTATGCATGAACAGGGAAAGATACAGGCTGAGAAACACTGAGATACAGTTCTTCTGGAGATGGTTGAAGTATTGTGACAAATTAACACTTTTCCTCTTCTCCTGCATGACCTTTGGTGAAGCAAGTGAAAGGAAACTCTATCCTGCTGCAACTTCAAAACGCCTGCTCATGGTAGTAACACTTACATGGTGGCAAGGACTAGCTGGTTTGTCACCCTACACAGCCCTAGAATGCAAATATGCTGTTAGCGCAAAAGATGGAATCAAAGATTAAGAACATTCAGTTTGCACACATCCTGAAGCATGTGAGATGAACCATGGCAGTGGAGACAGACGAGACCAGAGATTTCCCCATTATGGAAGTAGAATCAATAACTCTTTATTTCCTCAGATCAGAAGTCTGCTACACTGAACGAAGAATACCCCTGTTTATTGCTTTTCCCAACTTTGGAACTCCAGGATAGTCTCAAAGAACACACAGACAAGGAAGTCTCTGCGTTACATACAAGAGCTTGCTCAATACAAGGAGGAGACATGCTGTGGAAACATAGTAGGACAATTATGTCTTTGAAGTCTCCAGACAATGAGGAAACTCAAGTAGGCTAAACCTGTTGGCAAACTCTTTTATCCACTTCTGCAATTGCACTGCTTGGCCCATTAGGAGAAGAACACCAAAATTCAGCATTCTGTCCTACCTACCTACCTGGAGGTCTGCATTAACTGTCTTACAATATGCTTCTGAGGAAGATGCAGGAGCCAGAGTTCCTGTTCCTTACAGTAGAATCTTCATATCAGTGAGTACAACCTTATGACCGAGCAGATGAAAAGTCTGGGACACAAGATACATGAGCAGAGTCAACACAATTTAGAGCAAGCTGTGGAACAAAAATTCAGGAGAGTCATTCAGGAGAAGAATACCATCTTAAAAAGGGAGAATTGATGAAAGGCATGGTCGAAGTCACAGCAGGAACACAAGGACAGGAAAGTACTGGCCCAGCTAGTGCAAACCAGTACATTGGTAATTCTGCCTTGATCTATATCAACTCTGGATTTGAACTTGATATTACATCTAAAAGAAATGCAAATAATAAAAAGCATTTCATTGGTTTGAATGAAAACATATTACTCAGGAAATGAAAATTGAAATCTGACTTTAAAAAAACGACTATCCCACAGAAATATAAATCACATACCTGCAATTTACATTTCAAACCCCATAGTGACTCTGGCATTGCTGGCACAGGGCCTGAAAAACCTGCAATGCAACTATGTGCTCTACGTGAACCTCTCCCACAGCTCTGTAGATTTCTATCCAAAGAGAAGCAGCAATGAGAGGAAAAGAAAGTTGAAGTACACTGTGGGTGTAGTTCCAAGATAGGGCCAATCACCTGTAAATGATTTTAAAAAAAAAAAAACCTAACAATGATAATGACAAAACAGGAAAAGAAATTGAAAAGCAGTTAAGTGGTGCACTCTAAAATGTCTCCGCTGAATTATGATAAGTATGTATTAGCTGCAGTATGTTTATCTATGTCCACAAGAGAGGATTAGCTGCAAACATTCTTCTGAGATAAACCAGAACTATTTGGTGCTGGCACTGTTAAATTTTTGTGATATGCAGGTGTTTGGAGTATGTGTGCAGCTTTCTCACTGGTTTTGATCCAGGTATTTCCATTGAGAGCATTTTTACACACTAAATGTGATGAGGTACATAGAATAATGGCAAACACTCCA
Source organism: Athene noctua (assembly GCF_965140245.1). Classification (NCBI taxonomy): domain Eukaryota; kingdom Metazoa; phylum Chordata; class Aves; order Strigiformes; family Strigidae; genus Athene; species Athene noctua. The sequence continues at coordinate 27,491,167 of NC_134038.1, read as the reverse complement.
TGCATCTAGTAAAAATAGCTTTATTCACACTGAAGCTTAAAATAGTTTCATGTGTTAAGGGCAATGAATAAAATACTCACTTTGTCAGAAAAACCTGGGGTCAGTGGACTTCATCTGCCTCTAGCTGGCAGGCATCCCCACAGGCTGCATAGTGCAATGATTCTTGCAGATGGGTGAGAGCATAGCTACCCTGTTTCTGACTACAGAGAGGGCATCGTGTGAGCAGAAATTTAGGGTGTCTGAGAAATGCAGTCCTGGGTAGAAGGGTGGGTGAAAACAGACCTCTGCAGGGTCTGGTATCTTTGCAATGCACCTGTACTGCACCAGGGCTCTTCATCCCAGCCTACCACCATTTCTGTCCTGCTCTAAATGCCCTCGTGCCAGGACAAGATCTGCTGTTTGTCACCTCTCATGTCTTCTTGTTCCCAAAGCTCTTCGGCTCAGCTATCCTCCAAGGGCCCAACTTTCCTAACCCTCTTGATGAGACAGGCCAGTAAGATTTCTCTAGTGACATTGAAGGGTACATACTTCTTTCTGTTTGGAGTCTTTTCTGATGTCCACTGCATCCTTACTGCCCTAAATGTAGTAGCTGTAATTTAGCAGTAATTTAGGAAGTGGTGCTCTATGTGACATCCAAAATCTAGGCACAATTTTGATAACTAAATTCAGTAGATTGGATGCCAACTTAGACATCTGAAGAAGAGATTAAGTTAAACAAAACCCCTGAAATTTTACAATTGCACATTTTTAACTTCTCATTTTCACTGAAAAGCAACATTTTCCAGTTAAAGGATCTTTCCAAATAGCTGATTTCCTACATCAACAAATCTGATTCCTCCTATTCCTACCAACATTCCATTCCATGGTACCCCCATTCCAGCATTGCAGTTCCTGCTGTGCCATAACATCTCGGTCTATGCTACACTTACCTAAGATGCAGGTGCACCTCTGCACCTTCAGACTGATTCATGTGAAAGGCCACTATATACTTTTACCTAGGGATCACTGCATAGTTTTAATCTTGTTGCTCTTGTCTGCTGAAACTCACATTCTCAGCCCCTATTCAACCTGACTTAGTGTTCACATGTAATTTCCAGTGGTTTAGATGGTTGACTTTTTTTTAACCTTCACATGTTAGTGTTCCAATTCCTGAAACTTATCACTGTGTTCTATGGTATAATGAGACACCTTGAAGTCCCCAGCTATTTAACTACATGCACTCTTCTCCACTGCAACTGCCTTTCAGCACAGGTGACTCCCACTGAAATCTTGTGTTATCCATGAGATCTCATTGGTATTTCTTGGATACTAACCATGAAAATGCATTTAATTTTTCTTTTCTTCAAATCTTACATTTAACTTCTCTTTGCAGTTGTGCAACTTTCAGCTGAAGTCATCAAGGACTTTTGATACTAACCTTAAGATGAAAGGAAAGAAGTGTATTTTCAAACATTCAAGATTTCAAGTTATTGATAGGTTCCAGTGTACTATGGATCTACTCCTGTGTCACTTGATTTAATGAGATTTTTACTTCTGGCTACAGCTAGAAGTGCATATGGCCTTCATTCACTGTAAGGCTAGAAGCATTAAAAAATTCAGAATAATAATTTCCATTGAGTAATACATCTAAAGTGGACAAAGATTTACCTATACTAATTACACAGCAAGAACATCTATATATTATCACTTGAAGATAGAGGTCCAACACACTTAATATGCTCATAACTAAAGGAGATTTGCCAGTGCTGCCAGAAACTGAAAAGAACTATGGTTACACTACATAGAGGACTTATATCTTCCTGACTTTTATGCTAAATTCTGTAAACAACAACAACAAAAATATTTTGAATGCACCATCTAAAAATACAGCATTAAAATATTCTGCTATTCATCTCAAAATGACATGGCAGAACAAAATTACCACAAAAATTAGATAGTTAAGCAAAACTAAAACAGCAGCCCAGAACTCTCTGTGGTCTTAATTCTGAAAACATTTTAGCATGTCTTTTAGCCCTTCCACAATAAGCATAGCACTTTAGCACACAATTACCTACAGGCCATTGCGAAGTATTTCAGTGAACAGGAATGGATACCAGGGTTGAGATCCAACATAACAGAACAACAAATTGCAAACAGCAGATATTCACTCTGCAGAAGATCTTGGGTCTATCAAGCCAAACCATTCTTTCCTCTTCATTTAGTCAGTGGTTAAAAAGCCCTCTGTAAGTCTGTAACACATCTTACCAACTCATCAGGTCTTACCAACTGCTATGATGGGAACCATGTCATATAAAGTGATTTTTAAACCTCCAAAAATTTTTAAAATAAAACTTTTTGTTCGGCTGTTTTTTGTTTTTTACTCTTACACTTCCATAAGGACTCTCAAGTTCCAGGAAATATCAAGACTTTATTCTGAAATGATCTGACAACTTTTTGTTCCCAGTTCTACCTTCATGTATGGCCTGGTCTGCTCATAACTATTAACCTTTAACTATTTTTTGTCGTATTCCCAAAAAGACCTTTCACTTGTTTTTTCATTCCCCTGCTAGAAAGTAAGATGTTCCCTCACAGATCTTTTTCCCTATGAGGTAAACAAACCAAGATCTTCTAATCTCTTCTCACAAAGGCAATCCGTCCTTTCCCCCAACAACTATTAGTCCAGTTTGAATTCACCTTTCTTAATACAGGTGATCAGAACTGTAACAACCTCTCTGTATGCTCGTATTAATATCTTTAGGCTGAGACATGAGGCTTAGCTGATATATCTGAAGCCTGGGCTTACCACCTTCTCAGAAACATCCCCTGCGTGGCTCAGATGTATCCTGAAACTGATGAGGTTACCTTGGTTCCTCTGCTCCTCTGCCATTTCCTGCCATTGAGCTTGTCAGAGAAGTTCTTTCTAGTTGCCTCTCTAAGTGACTGACCTTGCACATTTTGCTATTGAATTACAGCTCTTTTCTACTATTTCAGTCCTCTAGGTAACACACATCTTCCTGCATTATGCTTCGATCCTCTCCATATTGACAAAAACTCCAATTTTGTCTCATTACCACACTGCCACTTTTTATGCCTTTGTCATTACTAAAGCTATTAAGGAAAGGTATGGGCAGAGGAACTGGTTACCAGAGGGAAAGCCAGAACACATCATTTACTGTGCAGCAGCTGCCCAAGTGCACCCTCCTACCTTGACTGAAAGACGGGGGATGTCTCCTATTTATCATGTGGTACTGAGGGGCAAGTTTGTTCAGAGAAAAAGCTACAGTACTTAAACTGCAAACTCACACTCTAGCCCATGACAGTCATGACAATTGATTAGGTCTTCTTAATCCGTCCCTAATGATCCCTCAAGACTTCAGGGTACCTCCTTCCAGCTTGATGATCCCTTTAAGCACAAGCCATTGCATGATTATCTTGCCCTCAGTCAGCTCTTTACCTATTTTATAAGTTCCCTGCTAATCCCCATCCTCTCTAGTGCAATTAGTAAATTCCAGTGGAGCGCTCTATTAGATGCCCTACTGAAGTCCAAGCAGATTTGACCTACCTTACTTCCTACTTATGTAAGTCAGTTATTTTACTGAATAATGATAGCAAGTTCTGGTAAATACAGATTGCATTTTAGCTCCCTTATCTTCATATCTGTGTTTATACTTTCCTTCCAAATTTATTCCAAACTATATGCACTATGTGAGGTAAAACTCACTGTAATTGTCCAGAATTCTTCTCCTTTCTTAATACAGGTTTATACTTCTTATTCTCAAGTCATATTCTCCACCTTTAAAAATAATATATAAAAAGAATAGCTATCAAACTCTGATTATTTCATACTGCACTGATGATTGTGTGCATGTTTTCTCCCTGTGCATGATGATATAAAACTTTTTGGATTTTGATTCGATCTTAAATGTAGAGATTTCAGATTATCTTTGTTTCCCTTCGATATCTTGATCTGTTTAGCAAGACAAATCATCATTCAACATCTTCACCCTTGCCAAAAACTGGAAAAAAAAAAAATTTCCTTTTGAGCCATAGCTAAATTTTAACCCGACCCTTCTGCACAGTAGTATGGCTTTCTTCATTGTACTTTTGTTAGCTTTACTACCAATAAATCTTCTGCTATTTGTTTATTTGGGGTTTTTTAATTTTCTCTGCAATGCCTAATTCAGTCTGATTTAAGGTAGTTCTCTCTGTTTCCCCACAGGTTTTCACCTTTCAAGTAGTTTGCTTTCTTGATCAATACCTTTTTCCATTCCCTGCAGGTTTGCTGTTCATTCCTTTTGTCTTTTTTGAGTCTTTTTTGCTTTCAGAGTATATGGACCTTTTACCCTTTCTACACTTCTTTCCTTAAAATTTTTAGTAAGATTTTGCAGTTTTGACTTTAAAATATTCCAGAGCTCATCCATATTCACGACACTGAACTTTTCAATCCAACTGACACCACTAATTGCCTTTCTTAATGTCTTAAACAGTAAAGAAACCTTACTTAAGCACCTGTTTTTATTTAGCTTCCATTTAATTTAAAAAGAAACCACTGCTGATCAGGAAATTCTCTGAGACCATTGTTTTTGTAATGTTCTCATTATCACACCAATTCATAACTTCTTGTTGGTCCAGTGATTATGTGGCAATCAGGCAGCTACCACATCCAGAAAGAGCTGCACCAGGCAAACCACTCATGTTAGGCTGAAGTCTCCTTTAATGGCACAGTGCTTCAGTTCCCAGCAACACTTGGTCTATTCAATAACCTGTTTGTCCATTCTCAATCCAAGTGTGCTGATTACCACCTTTACTATTACTGCCATGTGGAAAATACAGGGCTTATTAGCCTTCTCAAAAACCATATTTATTCCAAATGTGGTATTTTGTGCACTCTGTTCTTTCCTAATAGTTTAATGCATTGTTAGTATTCAAAGCTTTGCACTACCTTAATTTTTATTTTATTTTTTTTAATTTTCCTTCAGCAATTTTCCATCCACTCCTATGGATTACCACCTTCCAAGTCCAGATTCTCTTTGACCAGATTTCCTCTACTTCTGTGTTTTCTGCTTTCACAATCTGTGCCAGGAAAATGTTTTTCTCAAGCTTCCTGTCCAGGCACCTACATTTAAGGTCAAAAACCTATTTCTCATAGAACGTACACATTTTCCTAGCCAAATAAACAACACTGCATTGCCCCCCAGCTACTTCATCTACATAAATGCTCCTTTTCTTAGTGTCGATTCTTCTAAAAGATGGCGTTTCTTTAGCTATACATTCAGAGACCTATATGCTCATCAGAAGGGCTTCTATTTTTGTATTTGTAGAAATGGCAGGAAGCTATTGGGATTTCTTTTCCTAGTTGGGGTTGATCCATCAGCAAAACAGTTTTCTTGTGTATCCATTCATCAAAGTATTTGCTGAATGACTTCTGGTTTTGAATAAATGACTACAACAGAATTTATTGTAGAATGTCTCCACATTTGATGCAGTTCCACAGTCTGAAAAACAAATTCCTGTGATCAGAAGCTCTCGCTCCAAAGTCAGAATTTGTTTCCCTCAGATGAGTTAGTTATTTGTCATTAGGACTGCCAGCAAAGTAAATATACTAGAACAGCAGCTGAACATAAACAAGAAACAAAGTTTCAGTTAGTTAAAAAATTAAAAATGTTGAAAATATTTTCAGAAGCATTTTCCCGGATCTGATATTTTTGTGTTTATCTCTTTTGATCCAGTCAACATTTAGAATGCACTGAAACAGTAATGAGAAAAAAAAATCAGTAGCTGAAAAAACTCAACATGTAATCTGTTCAGGAGGAATGGTGTTTTGAAAAAAGAGACTGAAGTTAGAAACTATATTCTGTTTATTTTCTCTAAATGAATTGGACACATTTATAATAAAATCATGCATTTTTTCTCTATTAAATTAATTTAGGTAAATTAATTATAAAACAATTATCTGAGTTTTTATGTCGTGCAGGAAGTGTCATTTATATGCCAGCTGTATGCAAAGAGAGAAAAGGTTGCCCTCTTAATTTATTGTAATGTATGCAACAATGAAACATGATTTAATTGAAACAAAAGACAAGAGGATGAAAAGAAACTTTTTTTTTTTTTTTCAGAAAAAATCCAAAGCATTTGCATGCAAGGCCTCGAAGCATTTACACATTATAAATTATATATTTATATGTAAATGGTCTTCTGGCTTCTGTCCAGAATATTTGGTGAATTGAATGCTAGATTCTGCTGTCTTTACCTTCATTGAATTGTGAATTAGTCTCCAAATACTCCTATAGATTTCTATGGTTTTGCATAATTTAAGCTACCACAGGTAAGATACATGTGAAGGTGAGGGTTTTATAATAAATAGGTGCATCCAGGAGCTGTCTGCTCCCCATTTGAAAAATAAGGTGTCTCATACCTGCACAGCTGATGCAGATGGTCAAACCTTGCCTTTCCAATCTCAGAAATATTTTTTTCCATTTAAAAAAGTCCCTTTTTACACCAACATGACGCCATGATGGCTCAAAATTAGTTTGTGTGGCTTTGAGGAAGAATGGCAAAAAGGAAGAAAAGAAAAAATCCTGGTGTACTTACAATAGCCCAGGAATTGACAAGGAATACCTTAACCACAGAGCAAAATTGTGATCCCTCATCCAAAATGGATGCAACTGCAGGAGGGAAGGAGATCACTTAAAAGTAGGCAAAATTGTCTTTATTTAGCACAGGAATCCCTGACTGAATCAAAGAAATCTATTCTGAATAAACCAGTTCATATCTTCATAACTTCAAGATCAATTAATTGCTTTCTGGCAAAATGATTTTGTCAGGAAATTCCTGACCAACTCCTAATTATGAGCCTTATTTCATAACCATCAGCAACGACAATACTGCTGGAAGGACAAGTGGTTTAAATGACTCAATTCTGACTCCACAACATGACTCATCAAGTTAAAGGTGACTTGCTAATAAGGGCTATAACTTCAATATCAAGGAAGTGTAGGAAGACATATAGCAGAATACACTTTAACATTCTGCTTTAAAAAGGCAAAGAAATATATTACTTAATCCTTTATTGTAAGTGGAAAAGAAATCTTTGAGATTATAAAAATGTGGGAATGTGAACAATAATGCACTCAGTCACCATTCTGCAGAATATACCTTTCTTAACTATTTCCTACCCCAAATAATTTATAAAATATTTATTTTGTTGATTACTAATGTATATTTTGCTTGCATTACTTCTCATAAAATAACCCCCTTAGGTAGTCCTCTTTTGGGGTTCTTGTTTGAAAAAGAGAAAGGATTTTCCTTTGCTTAGAAAACCCTGGATCTCCACCTAAAGATCTCAAGTTTCAAAGGAAAAGCTTTCCAGGTGAACACAAATCCCCTACCCCCAGGCTTTTTTTTTAAAAAAAAAAAAAAAACAAAAAACCAAAAACCAAAAAAACCCACCAACCAACAAACAAACCAACAACAAACAACAGTGGTTTTCTCTTTCGAAATGCCACTGCAGGACTTTATAAGAACTGTAGTCTGACACCTCATGCTGCCACTCTTTTGTTTGGGCTGGAACCTATAGCACCACATTTGCCTCCACCACGCTACAGCTAAGAAAGGAAGCATGTATTGTAGGACAGAATAGAAATACTAGAGAAAGATTAATGTAGGAGTAAATTAAGCTTTACAGCATATCCAAAGTCACACAATTTTTCTGGAGCCTAAGCCACCTCAGGTAGCTCTTGCTACCTCTACAGTGCATCATAAGAGTCCATGCGAGCATCAAGTCCATAGAGCAAGAACAGAGATGGAGGTACCAAAGCACTGATTTCAACTAAACAATTTCTGATATATGCCAAAAGTTGCAATTTTTCACTGCAAAGAAAAGGTATCTCCAGCAGAATTCTTGTTTCACAATTTGTTATTACAAGGTCTGACATTGAATGATAGAGCTGATACTGCAACAATGACACAGGAAACGGGAAAAATGTTAGTTTAGTGTCACATAAAACTATTAACAACAATATTTTGCACACACTAAGTCTGATACAAGTCTGCTGGTTTCCATAGGTAGATTTCAGAGCAGACTCTAAAAAGCTTTGTTCCAAAAGGCTACAATACAAGCACTCTTGGTTGGACCAGTACCAGAGTCCCATAATACAATTTTACAGCAGAATTTAAGGCAACAGTAGTTCTGCTTGTTGAATGTTTCAAGGGAAAGGTAGAGGCTCTTGATAATGATTTAAGATAATAAATAAATTCTGATTTTAAACTATCACTTTCTATTTTGGAACATGTATTTGCTTCAAAAATGGGTTTTGTCTCGTTTCAATAAAAAGCCTTTGCCTTGTTATACAGAAAAAGAGGTGGGCTGTATCATGTTCAGCGATAGTAAATCTGGACTCATGTTTTAGTACTGGGCTACCCATGAACTCAGAGACACAGCTGATCTCCATCAATCTGGAATCCCTCCTGCAGTGTTAGTAAATAACTAACTGTTCCGCTTAGGCAGGTGCTGTTACAAGGCAGATTATAATTACATCTACACTGTGGTTGCAACAGCAAAACCACAGTGCCTCAAAACCTTGAAATTAGGAATGACTTTGGGTTCAACCAACTTGTTTTAAAAGGTGGACTACAGCAAAACTTAGAAACCCCAACAAAATTTCACAGTCACCTAGTATAACTAAAGTGAGTGAGCCACAGTATTTACTGGTTAACTGTATAATTCCCCTGGATGGGAATACATCTGATCTGTAGCCAGCACTGCTACAAATATTGTTCCTCTCTTTGTAGTTTAAAATAAATATCTCTGTTGTTTTTTGGGGGGTTACAATCTCCCGTAGGCCAGTAGGTCACTGCCCTCTTCAGTGTGACACTAAACAGAAAAGGTGAAATATTGTCAGCATTCCACTATTGATTTCAGCTAAACCAGAACTTAATTTCATGTGTTTCACCCACTCTTAAATTTTAGTAACACTTATCTATCCTAAGAAATTTCAATGGCAAAAAAAACATTTGACAGGAATGTAAATTTAGAAGCTTGGAATCTGGGGTGAAGGGAGATGAGTTCTCGAAAATTGGTTCCACATTCACCGATATATTCTCAGCCTGTTGTGGGAATGTCCAACATGTTAGTGCTTGATCCTACCTCTCCCCAATGTCAAGTGCAACATCTTTTCAGATTTCAGCAGGAGAATGTGGTAACAGGCACGCAAAAAACTCTGCCTTTGTATGCTATCCTTCATAAATCACCTTTGTTTGCATAAGGTCCAAGGCAAAGTCCATTGAAATCAGTATAAGCCTTTTTACTTTGGATCGAGTCCATTATCTCTGTTTCTCCCTCTCCTTTTTCTTTTGGCTGAAATGTCACGTCTCACTTAAGCACTACAAGGGTGGCCAACAGAAGAGATGGAGCCAGCAGCAACAGGAGTGTCATGAGAATACATGAATGAGATATGTATATTCATAGAAAGATTCATTTTAAGGCAGAATAGCAGAGCGAAGACGCACCAGTTGCTCTTACACACTGATAATTTACACATTTTACACATTATTACTTTGCTGTTCTACAGCAAAAATGTAGTTACTATAGCAACTGGTTTGTCATATGATCAGAATGCTATTTTTAATATCACTCAAAGATACATATTAACATGCATAATATACGGACTGCTTATGAGGGCTGAAAATATATATACTAACATTTTTAAGCTTATAAGGGATAATTCTTTCTGATTTTTTTACTGTCTGCATTTTTTATTAGGCTATGTAATTAAAGACTGTCAAAGAGTGATGGAGTAAAACTGTCCTTACAGCTCCTGGTGAACCCATACAGTTTTTTTCTTTTTGGTACAGGAGATCAGAAGCACTTATAAGATTCAGAGCTCCTGAGAGAGTCCCAGGGCACGGCCAAGGTCCAGCTGGATGTTACCAAGAGGTTTGGCTCCTGAGTATCTTGAACACCAGCTAGTTATCACCTTCTTCTCCTCCCTTTCTGTACTATGCTCCTGAGTCAGCTTATTCTTTTGGATGACCTATGTCATATGAATCAAGAACACATCCTAAAGTATAAGTTTCTTTTCTGAAGTCTAACATATAAAATGTTTCTGGAAAGACACAGTCCAGCTGCAACAGACACAAATAATCTATTCCCAGTATCATAGCACTCCTGAAGTCCCATGCAGAAGACAGCTGATATGAGACTTCTCTCTTTGCTGCTAACCTGAATTTATCAAACAATGGATTGTCAATCCAGTGGTCAAACTGAGTGTAGGAGAAGGGGATGTTCAGGGAAAAAATAATTTTAGAATGGTGGTGGGAGGCAGTGTACACTTTTCTCCTCATGTCATCGACTATATTATTCCCAAATTTTTGGCAGTGTGGGCGTGGGGAGAACTTACTGAATTTGAAACTCCCATTCTGGGAGTGGAATACCCATGCACTCATTTGTTGCAACAACCAGGGAATATACTCACAGCAGAGCTCCTAAGGTTGTACCAACTTACAGTTTGTTTTGGAGGCTGATGCAAAGCATTCCTATTGCTCTATTGAGCCTTAAACTATTTAAGACTGTAACTGGTTAGGGAGGGGGAGGCTCCCAATTCAAATTATTTCAACCTTTTTACTCCCTGTGGAGACTTAATGTGCTGTCAAATCCCTCTGACTTCAGCTGATGGCAGACTTAGATGATTTCTATATAGGTTCAACCTTACAGCCCCCTTAACACGGAACTCCATCTATATCATGCCCTATAGCCTTCAGCAAAGTTGACCATATAACAGTTCTGAACTCTCCAAGGTAACCTTGAAGTATGACTCAGTCCTTTCATGCCATAGGAAACTTATAGGAATCAGTCTGCATGTCACTGACTTATGGATAGCAGAGACAGGTGACAGATGCAGAGGTGCAAGAAGTCAGGAAAGAGGACTTGTGGTACTGCTCTTGCATGTCTGAGCCCAGAGGATTGGGCCAATTCTCAGCCTCCTGGAGGAAAAAAGCACATCTGTCTCTCAGCACATTCATATCATCCATGGAGCCTTCAGCACATGGTTGATGCTGCAACCAGAACTCATGCTGACTGGGTGACTGTGGCACTGGTTGGCTGGTCTGGGGTAAAATTATTCCCAAATTGATCCAAACTTGGGTCCCAAAGGAAAGTCTCTGTCTCTCCTGAAGTCATAATGCTGCAGCAAATCCCCTAGAAAACACTGCAGCTGCTAGGATTCCCACCAGTAGTTTTCACATGAAAAGACAGGGTACTAGCGACGAAAAGAGCCTGAATGAAGTTATCCCCTTGCCTCACTAAAAAAGGGTCCAAAATTCAGCATTCCAAAAGGTTTGGGATCATGAAGAGGTTTGTGGTTAAAAAAGCTTTACCCTAGTCAGTAGCTAAATGGGTTGGACAAGTGAAAAAGATCTTGCTGTAGATAGTGGCTCTGATATCTTGGCATGAAGAATTTATATGTAATTATTTGTGCAGGAGGACAGAATCATGATGAATGACTTATCCCAGTAAATATATAAATCAAAACTTCTGTCGTATAAGGATCTGTTTCTGTTCCTATGCTATTATCATGGTATACAATAGAAAGCTTCATTATCTATTTACATCAACACTCTCACAGGCCAGAATGCTTTTTTGCTTTCTGTTGCCATTATGTTGTATTATGTGTGGCAATGTCATAGCAACCCAAGATAATACAAGTACTGTAGGGCAACAATGTAATATTTTCTGGTTTTTGTTTTTGAATGAGACAGAATACAGCTACCCACTCTATGCAAGCAATCCACATATACCAAAATTTAATACCATGAGCAGCAATTAACAAATGAACATCACTTACTGCAAGTAAGCATTTTTCTTCATTACATTCCAAAGGTTTAAAATAACTAAAGGCTACAATTACAGCATTGCAAAGGTATGAGCAGTATACATAGCAGTGTAGTTCACAGGTTTGCTGTATGTCACCATGCACTTATTCACATTTGATCTAATTGAACATATGTATGAGATGTCTGGGCAACAATGATATATCTATCACATCTCAACTGGGTCAGATCTGGGATTAATAGGCTAAAGGCTGAGAATCACCTTAGGATATGTTTATCCGGCATCCATCACAGCAGTACTATTTGTAATTGGAGTTTGTGAAAATAACTAATCAATACGTGCATGCAGAATAAAATTACATCTTTAGTCACCAGAGACAATGAGTTCAGAGTGCTCTCTCTGAAATATGCAGCGATTACCATGGCATGACCTTGGTGGAATAATGTATTTAGGCAACTGGGCACAGAAAAATAAAAGAGTATCATCAGCCAAAATATCAAACTTTCCTCTTGCTGGAATTAGCTTGTGCCCTGAAATCTCTCTCTGATACTCTGGGGGTGATGGAATCTGCCAGGACAGAGTTCTGCTTGTCAGTGTATTGGGATGTTCACCAGAGAGTGCACATTGCTAATGGTTTGGTTTTGTGCCTTGTATCTAAAAATTATACACAATAAAACAGTTCACAATAGCAGGATACACTCTGTGGTAGGACACTGAATTAATTTGACTACTTCCTTTTTTTTCTTCTTTACAAGATATTTTTTTCCCATGCTGAACTAACTTAGTTGCGTTGGATGGGGACCAGATGACAACCATTTTGCAAAATCTGATATATAGTTGCTATGCACAGAAACTAGACCTCTAAAAAGATTTAAATACAGTTTAACAAGCAATAATAAAAGTGGTCTTGCCTGTCAATGAACAGAGAAAAAACAACAACAAACCATTAGAATTTGGAATAAGCATTGTTAAGGCTGACATATGTTACTACTACCCTGATGTTCAGATGTTTGGGAGGAGACAAGAAGAATTCTTGGACAAACAGGTAATGACTGAAACAGCTTCCTAACCCAAAATACAGAAATATGCAAATCCCCTCAGGAATCTAACTTACATGGATGCCAAAGCTTTGCTGACCCCTGTGTGTAGGAGTGGATGAGGATGAGAGAGAGAAAAAACGTGCTTGGAGGCAGAGGATGCAGCTTTGGTTAGAGACAGAATTGGGATTGCAGTGTGGCTTTGCAGAAAAGCCCATCTAGGGCAGAAGGTGCTGTCTGGGACAGGCTTAATGATACAAGTAAGAAAAGACAAACTAAACCCCCCAAACAACCTGGAGTAATTTGATCTTCCTGTGTTTGTGGCACAGGATATTGATACTTTCTTGTAAAGAGAATTATGTGTAACATACCTGACTAATACAATATTTTTTTCTTAACTGGTGTGATCTGCAAGATGTCCAAACTGCTTGATAGTTTCTTGGATTAAAAATGGAAATATAGTTTATAAATATAGTTAGGCCACAAGATTATTTCACAACCATTTAAAAAGTGCTCATTTTTACAGTGCAGATGAAGCCAGAGTTAATTAACACTATTCACTGGAGACAGCAGTAACTCACTCACCTTTTTTTTTTTTTTTTTCTTGTGCTAAATGGATTGCAATTATTCCCCCAGTAATACTGTGATAACAAAGTTTAATACACAGAAGAAGTATTAACAGCATCAGTGATGCATCATGGGAGAGCAGTAACTCGAGGAAAAAATAAAGTAATGCTTTTTTGTTCAGATCTGGAAAGAAAAGATTTTTCCTAATAAAGAAATGTATTTTCAACATTGTTTTCTAAACCCAGAAAGACTGCTAAAATTCAAACCCAGAAATCTTAAATAAGTCTTAAATACTTTTATAATTACATACATCTGCATTATTTTATACAGATGTTTATGATTACAAATTCATGATTAGAACAAGCAAATGTCTCTTCTGTCTATAAGCAAGCAGGGCCACAATCTCAGGAAACTGAATAAAATATATTTATTGTCCCTGCTGGTTTGTTTTTTCAGGGGTTTTTTGCTTCTTAAATGCTGGTACATCTTACTACAATTTGCTAGCAGAGCTAAAAAATAGCCTAGTTCCATCCCATCAAGTCTTAATAATATTGTTAAAGAATCAGATATAAAACATCGCTGAGAATATTCATAGGAATGGCTAAATTGTTCCATAACAGCACAGTATGGACACTGTAAGTGCAAGGCTGTACAAAACCCCGGGTTTTCACTATTGTCCCTAGGTATTTGTGAATAATGCCACCACTGTCCTCCAGATCAAGCTGGAAAATGAAACTAGACTTTCAGTTTGCTCATCTTGCTAAATTAAATTTTAATATGCTGAAAAAAGATAACAGCGGATTCCTCTATTTAGTTCAATGTGAAGAACAAGCTTCTTAAAAATCCCACTGTAGGTAAAAGCTGAAGTCTATAGAACACAAAATGCTTTAGATTTGTAACTATTTTGCAACAATATGGCATTTTGTTTTCCAAAGGGCTGTGTTAGAGAGGCATGCTGTAAAAATCCAGAGATGCTGCCAGTAATTAGGCAGCTGGGTGGCCTAGAAATCTTCTCCATTACACTTTTGTTTCCTTGCCAGTTCTTCATGTTCTCTCCTGAAAGAATGTTTTGGGTTTGTTTACATAGCTCTTGTAGGCAGAATGAATAAACCTTTTTTCCCCATGCTTGCCAGCCTTCACTGATACAATATCGGCTTCTCCATTTATGGGCTTTGGATGGGCATTTCAGAGTATTTGGTTTGACCAGAAATCAATTTTCATGTCACTAAAAGAAAACATCTTTATAGCACTCAAAGTATTTTGAACTATCAGTCAGGTAAAATTGAAGATGAAGTTTACATGTGTTTTAGAAAAAGAGATCTAGATGGAAACCTTGGTTAAGCTGAGTCAGGACCAGTTGGGCACCTGCTAAAAGGAAATTCCCTACGCAAAAAACACCTTTTCCTGCAAAATCCTCAATTTCCTGTCTCCCTCCTTCCTTTTACCACCATCTTTTCACTTTAAGTGTTATGTCTGTTCTGCTGAGATATTTATAATCTCCCCATTCAAACCACCCCTTTGGGGCTCTCAGGCTCAGCAGGGCAACTAGGTAATAGGAGCTCTCAAAAGGGAAATAATTTCCTTTGCAGCCTGAAATATTTTGGCAGAAGCTCATTGAGCATGCATGGGAAGAGATTAGTCAACTGCCGAAGATGCTTGTGTTTGTTAACTTCTGCTCAAACTATCCAAGTACATGGTCCTCACTGAAAGCAACAGCTCAAAATTCAACAATTTATGGTTTCTTGGAATAGCAGATATTAACATTTTACATTTTTAACATATGGGGCACATTTTTGTTTTCCATTGCCTGAAATGAAAAGAAAACAAAATGAAAAGGAGTATGAAATTTATTTCTAATTTTCGCAATAATTATTCTCCTTTGAGCAGAATCTAATCACAGTGTGTTTCAGAGCAAAGGGAGAAAGTTTCAGAAACACAAATTCTAAACAAAAATAGTTTTCAAATATAGCTATTTGTCCCTCAATCTTTAGACACTAAGTGTAATAATAGATAGTTATCAAAAATAAAGGTATGAACATAATAGAGAAAATGTAAATTTAAACAATTATAAAAAGCAAGAGTCATGTAGCAAATTTCACTGCAACATCCCCAAAATATGGTAAAGATTGAAAAGTTTAAGACTTCAGTCACAGAATGTTCTTACACTGAACATTCAGAAAATATTAAATAAAGTTTTTACTATATAGAATAATATAAACAATATGAGAGTAAAGCAGAAACCTTAACTCTTTTGTTACCAGAGCTTGTAATTTAACATATTCTGCTAAAGATTAAATTTTTATATTCACCTGGAACAATTACCAGAAGAATCACTACAGTTTTGCAACGTTAGATTTTGCATTTCATATCACTTCTCATAGATACTGTCCACTATTTAACATTTTTATACATTTTCAGCTCCTGTCCTTAAATGTTCTGAGCTTTATTCTCTGCTCAAATGTGAGTATTTCTGGAAGTATGAGAACAAATAAAAATAAAGTGTTCCACATTTTGGAAGTGGAATCAATGTTATTTTGTAGCAGATTAAACTGAAATACTCTAAAGATATTCCTCACTTTGCCACAGACATCTTACATGATTATATTCAAGTCACTGAGTCTATTTTTCCATGTTCCTATAGATAGCGAAATACTTCTATACTTGCCAACTGCAATGTTTTGTGCATATAGTTAGTTATCACCTCACAGATCTTCCGAAATCTATGAAAACCTGGAAAGACAGTGAATACAAAACTGTTAGCTATCCATTTCCTTTTGCATCCGTTTTCAAAATGCCCACACTACATGCCCCAAAAACTTTAGGTTTGAAACAGCAGATGCTCTGAGCACTGGTCTTAGAGGAACTTGTAAGTGGATCATAAACTTTATGGTATATAATAAGCAGAAGTCTGGAGATACCTCCATTTGGCCAAAATTCCATTTGGAGACCTCCACTAAGGCGAAAATTCTTTTTTAATTTCCAAGCATAATCCTTCACACTGCAGTGTTTACCTCCAAGACACACAAGTGCAAGCCCTGCACCCCGGAGACCCGAGGCTTTCCTTGCACAGCGGCCATCCGTCCCTACCAGCAGGGCTCAACCTGTGCCAGCTGCCGCCTTCCACGCAAGGGGTGTGCTCTCCTTCAAGGCAGTTCACCGCCTAGATAAACAATGCTGCTGTTTGTTTCGACAGCTTAAAAAAATATCACCGTATCACTGACATGCCACTGAACATGTCAGGAGCTAGGCCATTTCACTGCACTGAAGTGCTTTTCCTTTTATTGCCAGGCCTATAACAAGATTATTGAAATGATTCAACAATAGTCAAGCTGCAGCTATAGATACTTGTTGAAAGTAAATAATAAAAGCATTTTATCAGAATTGCTGTCATTTTCCTGTTGAGGGATACATCTGTTTCATAAGTACATTTTTATGTGTGCCTGCCTTATGTGAACCTGCTCTAATTTAGTTACACTGATAGGTACAGTTGTAGCTTTCTTTCTAACAATATTAACAGATGAATAGGGCAGTCATTTTCAGGCAGCAATTTGCCACGGCAACAGTCAAAGTGGATTGGTTTGAGATTGCAACCTAGTAAGAACTGGGTTTTTTTATTATTATTGTTGCAGTTACTTTGTTGTTAGCTTGGATTTTCTTTTTTTTTTTTAAAGCAGACTACAGGAAACTGTCAGTTATACAGTAATTTGAGATAAAGATTCATTACAAGGAAAACTAAAAGGGGGTCAAAAACATTCTTATGAGAAACCAGTGGTAAAGTACAGCCTACAGATATGGAAACATACAGAAAATTGCGTCCTGAATACTGTCTAGAAATATAAACCCTGATCACGCAACACAGTGCTCTGACATACATACAAACAGCAAGGGTCATTTTTAGAAGATGACAGCTAAGGAGAACTGTAAAGCAAGTGGACGCATCATTGCATTTCTGTATGAGGAGAGAAAACTGTGCCTGTACTTGGAGATGCAGGGAAAACGCGTACCATTTTGAAAACAAAGTGCTTTTGTAGTCAGATTCAAACCTCAGAGATATCAGCTAGATGAGCCTAGATGCTGTTGTTCAAAATATCAATCCTATAAACCCTGCCCAAGCACTATCAGCACCTAAAGGCAACTAACCTCCATCCCAGAAGCACCTGTCCACCTTTCTTGCCAAGTAAATTTTAACCTGACCGATTTCAACCAGTTTTAACTGACAACCAATGGTCTCAAATATATGAAGTTCCACTCAGAAGCTGGTGACTTGTCAGAGCATAGAGAACTGAACCAACGTCCCCACCTAAAGGAAAGTTAGGGTTCAAGCTCATAGGTTCCCTTTTCTGCTCGACTTCTTGGCTAGCTAACCGAAAAACTGCTAGTGTCCTGGGCACTTATGGGCTTTCCTGTCGCTGCCCAGCCCCCCGGCATTCCTCTCATCCTACCCACAGCTCAGGACCCATTTTAGTCCCCCAGGACCATCAGTCCCTGCCCCAGTGACCCAGCAGCAGGGCTGGTGTTCAGGTCCTTCAGCCTTGCCCTGCCCAGCCATGGGCCCTGCTGAGCCAGGGCCACCTGCAGGCCCATGCCCTGGGCCAGCCTCAGCATGTCCCTCCCCCCAAGGAGGTGCCCAGTGCCCAGGGCTGGGGTTGCCATGATCCCCTATCTCCACCTTCCAGGTCCTTTAGGCACTGAACATGTGGTCCTGCAAACGCATAAAGATATCTTTATATCTAAGCCTATGCACATGTGCTAGAGGTTCTCAGACTTCTCCCTTCCAGGGGTGTAAGTAGGGAAATGCGTCATTGCTTGAACACCCACAAGGAAACCCCCATGGAGCTTTTCACCCAGTGCTTTCCTCATGGTAAGCTTGCCAGGGAAGACATTTCACACAAGTCTTCAGCAACACACTTTACTCCGTCATCTAATGTTGCTGTAATCCATCATCCACCCTGCATCTATTTTCAATGGCTAATAAGTCAAGGCAATGAGTAATGACGGATAGCTCCAGGAGATCATCTGCATTTCCTCTTCAGTGAAGCAATGGTTATAGTGATACCCCTGCCTCACCACTCCACCCCTCTTATGTGATAAGAGGCACTAGGAGAAAGATAGCCATAAACAAAATAATTTTATTGTTAAATAAATAATGCCATCTTCCTGGCTCAAGAGGCTCAAAAGGTTAAATATATTGAAAATGAAAATAAATCAGTAAGCATAGAAATTTCCACTGCTATGACTTTACAAATGTCAGTGTTTAACTCATGTTACTTCTCTTTAATTTTCTATGTGCCTGGTCTCATCTGGCAAAATTCAGGTAACGGGGAAGACTGCCAAAGCCCTCTTTAATTTGCGAGGAACCAGGATCAGGAGCCTAGTCACCCTCCAGAGACAGTGGGTTCTGAACAATATTGCAATCTGGCAATAATGAAATCCCTTTATCCTCTTCAATATCTTCAACATCGATCACCACCACTGCACCAAGGATATCACAAAGCCTGCCTATCTGCTCCCGTGCTCCTGAGTGATATGGAGCAGTGAAACCTTACAGGGTAAGGGAAAGTGGGGACTGAAATGAAAGCTTGAACTGTGTCAGAAATTCTTTTTTAACAATATTTTTTTCAATTACCTTGGTTTTGCTTAGAACAATACTACTTTCCCTCACATTTATCTCAATTTTCTCCTCAAATAATTTCAGGAAGGAGAAGGTTAAACAACCAGCCCTGAAGGAACACCTAAATCAAAGGTTACCTTCAGGGGTATTTTTCCTAAATTTATTTCCATAAAAATATACAAAGGAAACAAGATATCTGTTCTGCAACATAGAGGAAGGGAGAGCTGTGACTGTATGAGCTCAGAGACCTGGCATGATTCAGGCTCCAGAGAGAACCGCCAAACCTCACACCGGAGCACTGAGGAAGAAATGAGCCCCTCCCTGGTCCCTGAAGTCCTGCCTCCACTCAACTTTGCAGGAGCTGGCAGGAGCATCGATGTGAGCTTCTGGCGAGCCAGAACTTGTCCCCAGGATATGAGATCCAACACAGCGCTGTTAAACACATCCTGAAAATCTGCCACTTCTCATGAAAAAAAGAGTTGGAGGTAGTTTCCCTCTTCTCCTCTGCAGTGGAGGGAAGCTTTCTGCACTGTTTGTAATACATCCAAATATCGTCTTCAAACAAAATATTTCCCTCATGAAGTATCTCAGCCAAAAGCCTAGAGGAAACCCTGGTACAACTTTCTCTCTGAGCTGACAGTCTTTACTCGGAAAAATAGAAGTGTGTAATTCTGTGACTGAGAAAGACCTTGACATCAGTGATGTGGGATGTCAGAGTGGGGAAAGGAAATACTTAGTTTCCAACATAAAAACTGAATTATTTGCTTGTTGGCCTTTTTAAAAAGAACTGAAGAAGCACTCAGATTTTTTATACATGAATGTTTAGATAGATAAGTTATACAAATATATTTTGTATGGTAGATATTAAAAGCCTCAATAATTGTGGAAGTTTGTTTATTTTACCCAGGCAAACTAGACTAAGATCCTTGAAAGCAGGGTCTTTTCTTCTCAGTCATACGGTTTAGCACAAGGAGTACTGGAAAATACCAGGGACTCCTGGGCAGCACAGTGATACTAAAGGTATCTTACTCTTCTTGTCCCACTACGCATTTTCCTGTCACTTGAATTTGTAAAGGATTGCCCATTCTTTTCTTCCTAGTTACTTTTCAAAGCTTTGCTGCTCTTGCATTTAAATAAAAAGTTTTAATTAAACTCATGAAGATAATTTTCAGCACTTTAGAAATCCAACTCCATTGGGCTCTCCGCTTACAGTTGTCATACAGACAACTACTTATTCTCCTTTTCTAGCCAAGGTGGTCAAACTGAAGAAACATAGACAAATATTGAAGTTTTCTAACCCTTCTGAAGTAAACATTTCTCTAAGTGAGATGGCCCATGAGCAGCAGAACTAGCAAATCTTTTTGTCCAAAACATACATAACCAACAACCCACACTTACGCTCATAACTCCTACAGACCTTCCCACAATACCTCCAGTTCCTCACTCAAGTCCTCCCACTTATTACGAGGCCTCATACCCATCAGATGGACGAACCAGAAGTAGCCTATAATTGTTTTTTTCCAAAATAGGCATCCAGCAACTAGTTGTAGAACACACATCTGTTATTTGTCTGGTCAGCTACACAGTACACAGCTGCTGAGCTCAGGCTCCAGATGCACTCTCAAGTGGAAGTATTAATTTTGGCTATCCTATCTGCTTGGTGATTATCATAGATTTGGCACACTATTATCTTTGAAGTCAGTTTTGGTAGAAATTGGAAAATGGGCTCAAAAAGTTAGGGAGGGGAGAAGACTACGATTTCATGGTTACTTAAATCTTTTCACATAAAGCTAAAAATGCCTACTCCCAAAAAAATATTTTAAAACATATTTTATCCACCAAATTTTCCATGCAAGTGGTTAATGTGCCACGAGGAGCAGAAAATCTGGAAAAAGATGTTTTCAGTCTACTTTTCTCGGGCCCAGCGTCTATTTTTTCATTTCCACATTAAACAAAAGAGCCAGTCATATGTAGGTTAATAAAGTGAACACAAGGGAGATGTACCTCCAAATTGGAGCCAGACGGTGAATAACATAGCAGGAATGTACTTAAACCTCGGTACCAGCTCGTGACAAGGTCTGCTCTCTGTCTTAGCCCTTGGATTTTGGAAAAAAGCTTCAGGAGCTAAGAGAAAAACTTTCAACCTGACAAATACTCCTTGGCTGGAAAAGGCTCCTGTTTTAATTCAGCACAGATGTGAATTTTAATGAAAGCATTATGGCTTTGCAGCTGCACGGATGATACAAACCTTTTTAAAGGAATAAATGACTCAAAATGCTTCATTTTCACTGCACCATTATGCTTGACCTTTGCTGGGGTACAATCCTAAAACCAGCTACAATGCTGTTTATGGTTACCTGTCTCTTATCCAGTCTAATCTTAGGAGAAATGGGGCAGCCTGACTCCTGCTAGATGAGAAAAGAGAATAGCTGATACCTCCCGGGTAAGACTTGGCACTTTGCAGGATTAGGTGCCTGGTGAGTATAGACGCCAATGGTAAACAAAAAAGAAAAAATCTAAATGGACCAGGCAGGTAACAGACTGAAATACTGGGTCACATTAGCACAGAGTCACTAGGTAACATTGAAAACTAGGTCAATGTGAGGAACACTGGGAGCTTTTTCTACAGCAGTCATTCTCCAGAAATTAAGCTGGATCTAAGGGCTGGCTATTTGGCTAGCATTCAGACACCTGCTTCATGCAGGCACAGGGGTAAATCATGAACTTAATTTCTTCATTTCATGTCTTAACTCTGCTGGGCAAGAGACAAGACAGACATGTCTGTAATATTTTTTTTTAAATATAGTTAGTCAGGTATCATCATCTTCATTTCACCTAACTTCTGTCTGATCAGAGGAAGTCCACTAGTCTCCCTCCACACAGTGGCATCTCTGGGAGTAATTCACCACATACCCTAGGATGGGATAAATCAGTTCCTAGAGAGAGCCTGTCTCTTTCCACATAAAAAAAACCTCAGACTAGACAGTTTTCAGATAGCCATTAAGGTGCAGCAAATCCCACCCTTATTACATATGACCTTAGTGAGTAATTAAAAAAGAAAAAAGCCAGAAAAATAATGAAGATCAAGCAAATCTTTTTCATCTCACCAGACAAGAACTATTGTTCTAAAGGCACAACTTAAAGTTACTTTTAGGTAAGACTTTTTGGTCCATCTTCTTTCTTGATACTGTTTCTTGTACGCACATAATTCTCCTGAATTATTTCAGATTTGATTCTCTGTAAGGAAGAACACAGACCCCTGCAGTCAACATTTACTTTCACCCAACATACCTTGTACAGGCACTGCACTCTTCTGGCCCCGATTCAGCAGAGCACTTACCCATTTATTTAAAGACTGCTGAATCAAGGCCAGAGGTGCCATCCTGTGCTCAGCAGTGAACTAATAAGCCAAATACTGTGGAGTCAAGTTCCACATGCTGATAAATTCACATGTCTCAACTTGGATTCCTGGAAGTTTCCACGTTACTGTAAAAATTTGGACTCCACTGATTATACTCTTTGTACCAGAGGTATAATATATTCCATCTTCTTTTTGACTCAGTGCAGCTTTAAAAAATATTTACCAATACTCATATAAACCGCCAGTACAACAGACTCCAAAAATTGACCCATAAAATGTATATAATATGCAGAGCACAAGGAAATAAAGGAAATATTGTAAGAAAAATGTTCATTTCCAAGAGTAACAAGAAAAGGAAATAAGAGGACCCTGGACAACTGATGAGAAAGCCCTAAACAATTCTGTTTAAAGGGAGAAAGTTTGAAGTTATTATTCTTTAGCAAAACACCCTGAATGAATTTCATCATTCTTGATTCAAATGTAGTTTTTTGACACTTTAATTATGAAGAAACTGTTCCTGAACCATACAATATGAGCAGAGATGCCATAAGTTTAAGCAAAATGCTATTACCTCCTCGTTTTACAAAATTCACAATCTCATTCAAATTAAACAACATTTCTCCGCAATAGATAAAATGAATATTGCAAAAATGAAATTGTATGCATGGGTCCAGGTCAGGAACATTTTAAACATTTTATGCTTTATATACATATATGTGTGTGTGTGTGTGTATGTATATATCAAGAATGGCTTGCTGGAAACTTTGCAGTTTAATGAGTATATCTTTTTCCCATAGTAACATACCCTCTTATCTTGGAAATGAGAAACATTCACTACAGCAGTATAGCGAAACGATGTTCATTTAAAACAGGGTATGTAGGTACCACATTTCTATTACCACATTACCCCACCCACTTAACTAAAATACGAGCACTCTATGCATTCACCTAATTTTATTGCTTGTACCCTCCTGCTACCCATTTATTATTGAGCTACCACATTTATAATTCATTTGGACAAGTTTGCTCCAGAATAAAGCACAACCAATCTGCACAGTACAATGTTTACCTCTCACCCCTCCTCTTTTTTTTCCCTGTCTTCCCTTTTATAGTCACAAATCATTTTTATAAGCTATGGCTGATTAGTTGTCAGTTTGCTCCCCTTTTTAAATTTAATACAAAAAAATTTGAGCTCAATTTGTTTTTCTTTAATAAATACGTGCTTCTGAATAATGCAGGGTGAGCTGTTACTTCAGGTATTACATAATACTCTAGCTCAATTGATAACATTTTAAGCCTGTAAATCAGGTTTTAAATTTGCATGACAAGTACAGCACATGATATTTAAGCTAATGACTTGCTTTACAAATTTATGGACCCTTCTGATTCCTATAATGCTAAAAAAACAGGAAGCTTTTGTGCTAAAGTATTTTGATTCCAAAACGTTGCAAACTCTGTGTTTCACATTTACAAGATCTGTGTTCCTCTGCCATGCAGTAAATTCTCAGGTGGTAAAAGGGCACTGCAGAGGGTGCAAAACATAGAAAGAGACAGACCATAGCAAGCCCTTTTCAACACTAACCAGAAGTAAACTGGAACACTTTGCTCTACTATATATATATATAAAGAAAAAAAAAAAAAAAAACAAAACTTTAAAAAATCTTTCTTTAGGGAACAGGGCAGGTATTTGTAGAAGTTTTTCTTTTTTTACAAGGTGTCCTCAACTCTGTTTTGGCTGAGGGAGAGAAGCAAGACGATAGTGAACAGAAGTGAAAAGCACAGCAACAAACCAAATGTGCCACATTACCTCACTTCTCCATTTTCACATTCAGGATAGATGAACATGCAAAGAAAAAAACCAGTCTGGCCACACTGTAGGTAAATATGCAGATATTTAATGCATTGGCATTAGGGAAGTTTTCACAGTTAGTTCCTTACTATACCGCCTTTGTCCAGCTCTATTAAAATACAGAACATACATAAGTGTATTAATTCAGATTACATAGTTGTATATACACATACTGACCTGATTTATAAGAACAGTCTTCAGTAAGTACTTAACACCTTGAATCTCCAGCTCAGCTGCACTCAAATAACTTATATTGGACTCAATTCGCACCTCAGCTTGCTCAAATACAAAATTCCCTGTTGTTCAGAAGGCTGGTGGCTAATCAAATGCCAACCAATTAATGAAAAATAAGAGGTAAGATACCAGATACACTGAAAACCACCAGCTAGCACAACAGGAAACAAAGCTGAGTGAAAATATAATTTCAGAATGCTATTATTAATTTGCAATTGAAGAATGAAGACTAGTCTTGTGGTTAAGAACCTCTAATAGGACTTGGGACTAGACACGTGATTTGCTTCTTGGCTATGTTGAAGTCTCCCTGAATAACTTTGTACTGGCCAATTTCTCTTCCACGTCATTTTCTGATATAAGACATGATGATATTTACATTTGTTTATCTTCCTGTCTCCCTGTCCTCTTTCCTCACCTTCATCCACAGAAACAGTGGAACAGGAGCTGCTCTCTCCTAAATGCCAGTTACACAGAGTTTCTATCCTACTATGGATCTTCTATCTCTATTATTATCAAAATGGAGAAACCCACAAGGCGTAGGTTAAATAAATCCGAAACGCAAAATTTTCAAATAATATTGTTTCCAAAAAAAATCTATTAGCATTGCTAAATAAAAAACCTGAGGACTTAGTGAAACTACAGGTATCTGCTAATCATAAACCACAAATAGTATGCACATTAAGATATTACCTATATATTTCAACACTATGACCTTACCATATCACAAGCCCTAAGCTTGACTCTGTAGCAGTACTATTTTTTTTCAGTAATATTGAACTGCACAAAACCTTCTGCAAAATAAATACAGATATGAATTAAACATGATTTAATCTTAAGTAAATCTGCATATATAATTTTACTATAAAATCAGTAATATTTTCCTATTAAACAATATAGTCAGCATTTTTCTCTAAGTAAGGCTCTCTTTTGGTAATGTTCTAGGGCTTATATTATGCAAAATAACAAACTACAGGACTCACTTCATGAATATATATATACCTTTTCTTCCAGCAATCTCAGCAATTATAAAAAAAAATCTTTTTTTTTTTTAACTCTACACTGAAATGCATTAATTGAGTGGACATTATCCATGCATGTTAGACCAAAGGGGGTTGAGTGAATAGATAAAAGCCTTTTTTACCTATAGCAATTGGCCTGCTGAAAGACTTACATCTCTTCACAGAAATATAATCAATAAAGGTTAAATGTAATATTATAATTTAAGAAAAAAATGCAGAAATGCTTGAGTACACATAACAACCCCACACACCCACCCCCCAATAAATTACAAATGCTTTAAAAATAGCTTTTCTTTACTTCAGCAGTATGTATATCATGGCATATCTCAACGCATTAAATACATTAATATATGTGTGCATTAATAGATCAGTACCCAGAACACACTTGTTCATAATACATTACAGATGGCTCTCCTCTAATTATTTACATATTGCTATATGGAGGCTACGATGCTTACTGCTTTGATGGTACTTTGAGTTACTGTTTTGATGACTTCATATAACTTTGAAGCACTTCAAGGTGATGCTGTGTTCCACTTGGAAGTCCTCTCTTGTTCTTATATATGTGCTTAGCATACGAATTGGAAGATTTCTATTTGTAGGTCAGACACTAAGTGAACAACAATCTGTACTGAATAATCTAAAGAATATACTAACCTATGCTTCATTGTTTATATAGTTGACTAGACAGCTTATTGGTTCAAAATTTAAGAATTATTTCTTTGCTTGCAATGTTTGTGCCGCTTTCTTGTCTTTGTGAATAATTATGCTCAACAACTTTTCAAAGTGTTTCAGGAATAAATCTCACACCAACCCTCTGATCTACCCTATTCTACTGGAATGACTAAAAAAAACATTAGTGGAAGCATCATCCTTTGTAGATTAGTTTTCTCCATCCAAAATCTTATTTTTTATAACAAAAGACACTTTAGAAGAGAAAATTATATTATTTAATGTAATTGAAAAGAAAGAGCAATGCTATATTAATCAATAATATTTCAACATTCAGAGTAATCTTCCAAACATATACATCTTTCAGTATACCATTTCCACTGTTTAGCTATAACTATGAAGTCAATTTAGATTTACATACTCTTTTTTGATCTACCTGAAGGAAGAATGATACATATCAGAAGAGTGAAGCACTTTGGAAATGGTCTTGCAGGAGTGGAAGAGGAGACTTGTAGTTTAAAGGTGGAAGAGGCTTCTGCAAAAACTATTCCAAATTACTTCGTTCCTCTGAGTCAATTTAATCCCTTGGAGAGAATATCTTCTGGAGTGACCTCCTTGAACTTTTGTGACCAATGCAATAAAACACTAAAAGACCTAGAGATTAGAAAAGAGAGCCTTGAAACTAAAAAGTGTTCCTCAGGGCTATAAGTTACACCAACAGAGTGAGAATGAATCCCAGTGGGAAGGGAAGATCCTGTATCCCTACCATTAATTATCTGCTTCGTAATCTACTCCCATTATAATTGTAATACTTTCCAAATGCAGCTCTCCTTTCTCATGCCTGCAGCAATGCACATTGTTCCCTGTCTGACAAAACCCCTCTTTGTTTGGGAATCGAAAGCTATGTAAACTGCATAATAGTCTTTAAGAAAAGAATTGGATCTTTGTTGTGTTTATGCTACACATTTCTCTTACATGTTTTATACAAATGATTGCCCATAGAAACCACATGGATGTTCCAATAGCATAACTTAAGTACTGATGTACATGTCTAAATGCTGCTTTATTCTGTGCAAAGATTTACCTAGTGTATACTTCGTCATTAATTATGATCTTCCCTGTTATTTAAAAATAAAGAAAACTAATTTTATTCTTGGGTACAACTGAGGACACCAAAGGCTTGGTCAGAATTATCCACAAGAATAATTTTGACCATAGACAAATACAATGCATATGTTTAAAAGAGGAGGAATGTGTTTATTCCTACAGACCATACAACTTGCCTCCACCTCATACTAGGAGCATCGTCCATTAGTAAAACACAAGCTGCAAACTACATTCCCACATGTGCTGGTCGGAGGCACTACAGACATATCCTCTGCTTTATGGCCTGACCATCCAATGCCATACTCCACCTGAAGCCACAAGACAGGCTTTTGAGGCAGGGACTAAATGCTGTGGTCTCTGGTTGCAGACCACCTCCCTGGTCTTGTCAGGATTGCTCTGGCTCTGTTACTGCACACAAGCTGATAAAAGGGCCTTTCTCACAGCTTCATTGTCCTGGGCCTTCAGAAATACAGGACAAGGAATTTTTCAGAGAAGGTAGTAAGACATGAAATGCACACCTATAATTTCAGAACAAAGTCAAACTGTATTTTATGCCTATATTCTACATGATCATATATAGTAGACATGAATTTTAGAGGCTTTCATTATTTTTTTCCTTTTCCCAAAGGTGCAAAATTACTAGAGCACTAAGACTCCCACAGTCAGCATTGCTGAGTACAATCTTTGCTAAAGCCTAATTCCTGAGTATATCAAGTATAATTCAGCAATGGCTCAGATGTTAATGAAATGTAAGAAACATCCCTAAAAAAGAATGAGGCCTATAGTTTATGAAAGGATTTGTGGGAATTGGGGAACAATTACCATTCACTAAGACACTTGCTTTGCCAGCTGCATACATATATTCTACCTCCATGAAGACCTTAATCCACAAAGCTGAAACAATCTTTCAGGAAAGGCCAATGTTTTGAGGGATTCATCGTTACAAAGGCAAGCAAGATAATCAGGAACTAGTCATTTATAATCAGAGCTTTCAGTAATAGGCATGCTTGTTTGAACCAGGAATGTTTCTGAATTATTTTGTAGTTATTCAATATCCTTTTTCTTCTTTGCTTTGAAATTATTTTTTTAAAAGAAAAAAATATTTGGGTCAGAGTTTATCTTTAAGGTTTGCTGTTTAATTTTATAATACTTTTAAAACACAGAAGAAAAGTGGTAATAGAGCAATCATTTTACATTAAGCAACAGCAGAAGAGTAATGAAGTGGAATCACAGTGTTCAAGTCCTTCATTTACAAAACACTCTTTTATCCTGAACACCTGCATCTTTCCCCAGGCTGAGGGAGCATTTTGACTTAAAACAGAATGTTAGAAGCTCTAGTGCATTATCGCTTCAGATCACCTACAGCCAACTGATTCTGGGTGTCAATTAATGTTATTACCACCTAATCAAATGGTACTTAATGCAAACTGTGGGCTATACCCTTGGCTTTGTATAGTTTGGGATTCACAGTTGAAGAAAATAAGCTGTTTGAAAAGGGCAGTTTACAGAAACTGCAAATATTACACTAGTTTCTAAGCCAGACTGAGAATTTAAGAGAATCATGTGTATTTTAAGGGGGAAATTTTAGTGTAATTACTTTCAATGTATTATATAAAGGCCATACTGCCTAGAGTATCAAAGGTTTAGAGGTTTCAGAAGCATAAAGTCTTTATATTAGGTGGGACTCACTCCTCGCTCTGTAAAAATATTCCCAAAATTGGAGTTGGGGTCAGGGTGGACTAGATGATCTCCAGAGACACCTTCCAACCTCAGCTGTTCTGTGATTCTCTAATAAGCAGGTTTAGTCTTCCAGATGGTGGCCACGCCATTATGATACACAACCAGCAATGGAACAACCTTGTGCTATCTCACAGTCACATGAGCAGATTAACACATACCAAATCCAAGGAATCCTCCTTTTCACCTTCACTTTCCTGAGAACATGCTTTACAGTTTGTAATCTAAGGTGACATCGTCTGAGTTCCTCCTATTTTCCCAGGGAAGGGGTAGAGTCATGATCCCTGGAGGTATTTAGAAAACATGTTGATGTCGTCCATAGGGACATGGTTTAATGGTGGACTTGGCAGTGCTAGGTTAAGGGTTGGACTTGATGATCTTAAAGGTCTTTTCCAACCTAAATGATTCTATGATTCTCTGTAAGCATTAATACAGTATTCATATTAAGAGGCCAAATATACAGAGTATGGGCCTCCTGCGCTCAGTAAAAAGCTCAGACAAAGAAAAATTATCCTTTGCAACAATTATGATATCATATGAAACATCAAAATATGCACTGCAACATGGTTTGGAACTTGGAGAATCTGGTATTTCTTTCCTGGATGATACCAGGAACACCTAAGTCTCCTTGTTCTTTCATCCCAGTAACTGCCAAGACCTCACCTCCAGATCCCGTAAGGGCTGGAACTTACAGCTGTGTCCTGGGAGTTTGCTGGTAGAGTGTCATAGCCCCACAAATGAACAAGGACAAAGGTAAACTCAAGACCTTCTTCCCTTCGGGTTGTACTCCAGTTGCTGACACCCTGAGTAAAGAAAACTCTCCCCACAGGCAAAAGCGTTGGTCACAGCATGAGCTTTACCACCAGAGCTCTCGCTAAACAGAATATGGACAAACCTGTTCCTGTAAATCCTGGTGGGGCAAAACCTGCAGTAGCCATATGATACAAAGAGCTAATCTAGCTGTTTACTTCACTTTTCCAGCCCAAATTAATTCAAAAATTCCGACAAAGCTTTCTCACAACCTTAATGCTATATTCTTTTTCCTGTCAGAGGAAGAGTAAAGCCAGCATAAAAACATTGTCTAAACTCTGTATTGCATGCTTTGGCTAATTCAACAGAAATCATTTTTGTTCCAGGTCAAATCTGGATTTAACAGGTTATATCCTGCACCATGCAGCCACCACCTTCCTGCGAAGGGGAGTAAGCGCTTCTCACATTCTCTGCAGAGGCCATCCTATCAACCTCCTTTGGTCACAATTTTTGGTTCAGTGTAACAGTACGCTTCTCCACCTCTGATGCAATATCAAAACATCTTGCACACAAAGGTACCTGAATACAGACTGAACTCTTCCAAAATCTTCTCAGCACACCATTAAATTTGAATGGAAGCTGAGCTGCAGTATCTGGGCCTGTATAATGTGTTGGGTTAGTTGTAATCCTGTCACATAATATGCGATCGCTATCTGATACATTATTTGAAACCCTGCCAAAACATACTTGAGAAATAAGTTATCTTATAAATGATTTCTGAAGAATTTCTTTTCTATTATAATTAAAAGCCCACTTTATATACACTAGGCATCTTATTTCTGTAATTATTTTCAAACAGTTCCTGAATGGTTTATACATTCATCCCCAAACACACCAGCCTGTTATTCCCCACTGGAATACAGCATATGCTGAAATTAATTATTTGAACACCTAAATGACAAATATTCTCTTCCAGTATCTGTTTGCTGACCAAACGTTCCATTATGAATTAAGCATGGCTAGGGAAGTTGTCTGTTATAGGAAGAAAAGAGCAATGACATAACACAGACAAAAAACTAATTTATGGTTTGGACTGGTCATACTGCCAGATCTGCACTGTGTGTTGCATGCCATGTCATGGACTGAGTACATAAACCTTTCAGACTACATAACTGTAACAGCAGCTGATTTCCATTTGACATTGCCTAGGGTTCTCTAGTTGGAAAGGCAATGGCCACCATTAGACCTCACTGGGGCTCCAGGCCTTGCAGAATCCTATCTACAAGCTGTGTTTGATAATGTCCGTTGTGCCCAGACCTAAATGTTGCCACCCTCTCAGTCTCTGTGGTCTTCCTTTCTTGCCTTTGAGGGCCACCTTGAGCAATTCTCTCAGAGCTGGTCATAAGTCTGCCCTGAGTTTTAACACCGAGTGCTTCTATTCTTCTCTTTGGTATTGTTTTCCAGTCAAATATAGATACAGCCATCTGTGTTTAAACAAAATCATCATTACTCTCTTCTGACCGCATGCTGAAATTCTTTAAAATCAATGGCATTCAATCCCTGAATAACACCTTTCTGCAAACTTAAACATGGCAAAGAAACACTCTGACCTTTCAGTTTGAATCATTTTTATTTTACTACTGTATTGCGCACAACGACAATCTTAATAAAACAGGAAAATTATTTTTTTATTACATAGTATCTTTGATTTTTAACAAATCCATTCTGGTACATCTTTGTGCATCTATCACAAAACTAAAAATATACTTTGAATTGCATCAAAATACAGGAATTATAATTTTAGCCAAGAGAAAGGCAATATGAGGCTGGAGTTTTTGTATGCTCCAAACTCATACCTAATTTCCAATCTAACTGCATGAGGTTAGTGCCTTGATTCTAATCTTCAAAGAAGACAAGGGGTAAAGTAACTGGCATATTACTAACTGCTTTCAGCTCAGAAACCACCAAAGTAGCTGCACTTCTATATGCTAAAGCTCACTGTAAATGGTTGTGACCATAATGAAGGCTTGTGAAATGTGAAGGTAAAATACTGGAAGCTGTGAAACCAACTCCTAGAAACAGGTCAGAAAAATGCAAAGTGCAACTATTTTGGAATATGACTCAATATTCAAGGCCTTTTTGACTTGAACATGCTTTTGCTGTAGCTTTCCCCAATGATTTAAGAGGTATAATACAAAAAATTTGTCCCAGGAAAATACAACTAGTCAGACTGGAAAAAAGTGAAAGAGTAAAAGAGGTGTTTTATATGGCTAGTGTTTGTAATGACCAGTAAGTTAGTAATACAAACTGCAGAGCAAAGTTTCAAGCTTTCTGAAGTTTTGGGTTTTGGTTAGTTTTCTTTTGTTTTCAGGCTAATAGTTGCAAACTATTAAGTAAGTATGGGCTTGCTGTAATTATAGATGAAATTCTGTCACTTTTATAAAAGAGCATAACCAGTTCCTTTAAAGTGATATAAAAGACAACTCCATGAAAAAAAGTAATATCTTGGTGTAATAAAATGCTGGCTGCAGAGTTTCTTAAGAGAATGCTCAAAAGCAAACAGAAGTTATTTGGGAGTTAGGTTTATTTTAATTAGCTTCCAGGAACATTTATGACATATCCACCCCAGTGACCACAGGTGGATATCCCTGCTGGGTAACACTCAGCTGCTCCTGAATAAAACAGGGGAGAGCAAACAAACACAAGAGACGAAAGAAAAAAAGGAACAGATTTATGTCAGGGTACACTTAATGAACACCTGCACTTCACAGGCCTGGGTAACTATTTACCACCTTCTTCCCGTCAGATAAATATCTACTAAGAAATTACTCCTCTTTCTGTATCACTGACAAATTAAATGAAACCCTTGAAGAGTGCTTGGAGGCAAACTACGCATAGGTTAATTTTCCCTTTTTGTATGGCAGGAAAATAATCATCATGGGAGCACCTAATTGAAAAGGACTCAAGCCTTTGTACGCAGTCACGCTTGTTGCTTCACAACAGAATGACTATTGATCTGGACATGGAGAATGCAGTTAAACAGAGCTTCTAACTTTAGTGGTCCAGCTGCTTGGGATCAGAGAACCCTAAGAGTTATCCTCCATCAGGATATCACCTGTGTAAACTTCAAACTGGCCACAGTGAGAGAAGTCAGAAGGTATTATTACATATGGGAGAAAAGTTTCAACATCTTTTGCTTCACTGCCAGTTTAGGAACTTGGACCATTTGTAGATATCTGCCTGTCTTCCTCTCTTCATTTGTGATGAAGATTTATGCATGGGCATGCTGAGCCTGTGCAACACATTTGTAAGCCTAAAGCAAGCAATCCAAAGAGGCTAATAGCCTATAATCAATGTTTGGCACTCTGCAACCTGAATGCAAGCTATATTTGCAATCCACACACCACTGCTACAGTGACCCGGATGTATAAACACCCCACCCCAAGTGCTCAGAAGCTACTTCCTCAGAGAGTGTAGAAGGACAGTAAAACAGATACTAGATACTGCTCAAAAAAAAAAAAAAAATCTAGATTCTGCTCAAAAAAAATATAAATCTCTCAGAGCATGGAAAACAAACATTCTCCATTGCACACTGCAAACCAACTGTTAGCAGTTCAGAAAGAAAGGTGAGGCTATAACTTTCTCCAGAGCTGCCCAGACCAGAAGCTGAGATTCTGGCATGTCCAGGGCACTGTTGTTTACAGGCTGTAAACTGTCCCCAGGACAGTGTGTCATACTACCTATCAAATGCTTCTGTTATCTACCAGTGCCCTTGTGGTATGAAAAACATGTATGCCAACGGAGGACAACCTGTTTTTCAAAGATGCTCCCCCAGGGACTGACAGGAATCTGGAATAGCTGAAAAGGGATTTTTAAAGGCTAGAGGTAAAAGTCATCTTAATCAAATTTACTTAGGTGTCTAATCCAAATCAGTCACCTGAGCATATCCAGGAGGTTTGTTCCACTTAGCTTGCAGTCCTGATCACAGTCTGGGATGTTATTTCCTCTGAAGAGGACTGTTCCTGTTTAATGAGCATAAATGTAAATTTAACTTCAGTCTGGAATAGCCATGGAGTGTCTGACTGTTTAGACTTGATTTAGATTAAGACACATTTAGGTACCCAGATATGCATATGTTAATCTCAGACTGAATCCTGCCCTGAACTAGCCTAGCCTAGGAAGATACTGTCTTCATGGGTTGAGGAGAAGCTACACCTTGAATAATATTCCCTAAGATCTGCTATCAAGCAGAAGTCTGTGCAGTCATTTTTTAGCTCCTGACTAATCCAAATTGGTCATTTTCAGATTTTAAACCTTTATAAGCAAAGAACAACTCACAGCACAATCATAGAGCAGATCTTCCTCAGGTGTTAAACTCCTATTATTTTTTGATTTTCCTTTAGAACACTCCTGAGGAAATAATTTATTTCTAGAAATATTAGTGCTCTTTTCCTTCATTCTTTCTATTCATCTCAGTCCCCTCTTTATTTTCTGCTACACCATAAATAATAGCACTTTTGCTTTATCTTATCCCTCCTTGTTTCATAGCCTCAAATGGCTCCTTTTATAAGTCTTCTGCCGCACTGACCTGGATTTCCACAAAACAGACCTTGTATTCTTTATTTTAAATGCTAAACAAGGAGATAAAAGATTAAAGTCCTATTTGCAAAAGATTCTTCACTCAGATTTCTATATTCTAACTAACTGAACATGTATTTTTTGCATTCACAAATTTTAGATACATAGTCAGAGCACAATACTTAAGAGAAAATAGAAGTAGGGGTATTATTTCATTAATGTGAAAATAAATGTTCCATGCTCTGATGGCAAGAAAGTCAGCCCATCACCAAGGGTCAATTGCTTTTGCTAAAGGTGGCTTAGTTGTCATTAAGACAAATACACTGTTGTGACAAAAGCATCATAGGAATTATGCTCTGTGTCCCTTACAAAAGGAGCCTTGACATCCTACAACAAAACTGGACCTTTAGTATAAAAGGCCAAAAGCTTCAAATACTCTGTGTATGACAGAAGAGAGCAGAAGAGGTCAAAGTGCACCTCCTGGTGTCTTACACCCTCATAATAGCAGCTAGTGAAAAAATGGATTAACCTAGGAAATGGACCATACACTACAAAGGCAGAAGAAGGGATCTCAATGTTCTCTGCCAGCCTGACCAGGAGAAATCCTGACCCCTAGTCCCCAGTGTGTGAGCAGTCAGGTACCCAAGCTGCTTCACAGTCGACTCAGGACACCCTCTGTGCTCTGCCCAACATCCCACTCTGACTACAGCTGAACTTCAGAGTTACTGAGAAGTTCATTCAAGAATGTGAGATTCTGTCTCATTTGGGAAGTGTGAATTTGCATATTCTTTCAAACATATTGCAAAATGTTTATCTCACAGAGTGTTGATACCAAAAAGATACCCACTGTGCTGTAGTCTTCATAAACAAAACAATATATTGCCTGAAACTGAAAATAAGACAGTAATTCAATAGAGATATTTATAGACAACATACAACACTTGAATTCATTTTAAAGACTGCACTTACAGTCCCCCTTGGGTTAAAGCTTTTCTAACACATCAGGGAGAATCAAGCAAACAAAGTCTCTATTTTTGCATAGACTGTTTTATGTTCAATACTTCAATATTTATGTGTGGCATTATTTACCCTACACAAAAATATAGGCTTTATATCTTTCATTTATTCGACACTTCAGAATTGCTAATACACATGGGTATATTACACCCACAGGTTTATTCCTCTGACAATCCTTACCTCAGAAAACTGAAATTTTTACATTTTAAATTAAAGCTAACTCTTAATTTGCAATTGTAATGTACTGTAAGAGATTATTATACAGTATGTGTGCCAAAGGAGCTGCCTTATGCTGGTAAGGTACACTGTAGTAAGGGCTGCTGTGAATGTGACACATGAGAACAGGGAGAAAAATAAATCAAGTAACTCAGGTTACTAACTGTAATAACTCCACACTGCTAAAGTAATTTCAGACATTGCTGATGATCTGCTAGAATTCACCAATCCCTTCAGCCTGGTAAGGAAACATCACAGACACACTACTGACCTGCAAGACAAACTATATCTTTGTAATTATGCAGAAAAAGCGACGTCCCCAGTGTATCTCCCTTTTTTAATTGACTTGGCATTAGCTCTTCTGTTGTAGAACATTTAATCAAGGAATCTTTCTGGATATATTGCATAAACAGAAAATCCTCAGTGCATGAGTTATCTTCCTGTTGAGCCTAGATCTATTCTACTGAGCCTAGATCTATCCTAGGTTTCAATGTCAACGATCCCTGTTCCGAGAAGCCACCCTGAAACAAAGATGCTAATGCTCTTCCCAGATCAGTCTGATGTAGCCTGCTACCTTTGTTTAATTCTACACCCATGCCAACGAAGCTCATCACCATCCTCCTCTTCCCTCAGAGTTAGAAGCAGGATACCAGGTATAAATTTGCTATACCATCTCCAGGACCCACTTCTATACTGTGACTAGTGAAAAAAGGAAAGATTCACTCAGGATGATGCTTATGTACTTATGTAGTATCTTATGTAGAACTGCTTGACACGTATCAAGCTAAATGACTTGCTCCCTGATCGCTGCCAGACTCATATCAAGCCTAAATTGCACGGACACATATCAAGCCTAAATTACTTGCTCCCTGATCAGTTCCCAGATCGCTTCCACAGCCCTGCTGCAGGACACAGAAGTTAATAATCTCCAGACTGCTACTGTTTCTCAAGGTGTAGTTTGTTGTCCTTAATGTAGCAGGAACGACAGAGCTCATCCTCCCTGGCAGCTTTAGGTACCCTGCAGAAAGGGATTGCCCATCCCTTATGAACAACCACAGGGGTTCATGGGATTTGTGGTCTGAAACAGAGGTTCAGAGATTTGTGGTCCCACAGAGCACTTCCGGGGGTTGGCGGCAGAGGTGCTGAGTGTCCTCTTACACTGAATATATGCATCAGCTGGCCTTATATTAGAAGAGTATCTTAAAAAGGCGTACATGAAAATGGACCCCTTTGCCATCATGCATTGTTTGCTGCCAGTGACTGCAGCACGAGAGTTGCTTTCCCTGATGTGGTCTATCAAGTGCTCCCTGCTTAAAACCAATAAGCTGTGAGAGTGTTATTTGTTCCCCCACCTCCCACTTTTTTAATTTTCACTGCAAACACAGCTTATTTACACTCTGTCTCTTTTAAAAATCAAGTGTCAACCAAGTGCTAAACTGCTGCTATTTGCCAATGTTTCATTAACACCTTATTAACTTCCAACAGCTGAAGGTGACTGGACTCTCACCTCTGTTTATTTCCTCAAAGTAACAGTTAACTGAAGCATCAGGATAGAGGCACCCCTGTAAATATGTCTGAAAACAAATATGCATGCAGAATATAATCACGCACAACTTCAGCCAGATCTCTAACAGACACATCTAGTTAATTTTATGCACAGTCACATACTATCAAGTTTGAAGCTCAGATTCTTATTAGAGATGATAATAAAGATCTCTGTGTGCTTTTTTTCCCTAGTCCATATCAGAAACTGATTAAAACAGAAATACAAATCTTGTACAAGTTATGCCACCAGTAGTTTGCTCTTCCGGTTTAAATACCAGGTAGAAAGGTGCGATACTCTTGTCATGTAAATCAGCACAGCTTCAGCAGTTACCGGAAAAACTGTAGTGGTTTACACAGTAAGCCTCCAGCACGTGTATATACATTCTTCTGTAGTGAATCCCCGTCCATGTAGATATAACTGTAAAAGAAAGAAAGAAGAAAAAAAGAAAGCAAAACCCAAGAAATGGGAATCCCAGAGCAGGGAGACAGGAAACATCCTCCTTAGGAGGGATCCCTGAGGGATTAAAACCTTTCTTTAGTTTTCCCCTATTCCCCTACCCTAATCTCTTCCCCTCCGCTCCCTGCACCCCACCTCCCCTTTCCCTGTTCTCATCTAATTTGAAAGAAAGGGACAGGACACCTTCTATATATATGTTTGCTGTATTATCTCTCTCTTCCTCTGTTTTCCATTTTATGAAACATCTTTCCTGCTGTCTTTTGTCCCACACTTTCAGACCATCATTCTGCACACCTGGAAAAAGAAGCCAATTTGGTGGAAAGCAATTTATAGAGGTTTCTGCTCCCCTGCCCAAATGGGCATGGCCTTTTGATCTTCATTAGTGCTGGAGGAGCTGGAGCTGTTCTGGTTGTTCTCCAGGTCATACTTCTATTTTTGATGTCATATTGGTTTCTACAACTGCGTCGTGCATGTATTAACACTGGGAGTTTGGCTAGCTAAGTGCTAGTTACCACTTTTCATTGTCCGAACAGGCAGGGTATTGGTTTTGAACGAGCCACAAAGGGGGAGGTCTCATCTATCATAATAAGCATTCAAAAAGAACTCGAACCAATCTTTTATGATTTGGTGATCATTCTCATACCAACTATAAAATTTTCATACAGTTCTTAATGCATAAAGTAAAAAAAAGTTTGCTTTCTGAAATGTTCTCTGAAAAAGCTGACAAATCACAAAAAAGCTAAGGTAGAAGGAGCACAAAGAAAGGAATTGGCGGGTGTTTGGGAGTAGAAGTATAAAGAATCATATGGGTAATTAATAAAACATAAATAAAGTAAATGGGATAATGAGGCCACCAACAAAAGTAGCGTACCCCAGTCTTTGCACCATCAGAACCTTGAATTATACTTCTCATCTCAAAGTATTGTGTTAAATGAGAACATTTGAAAAATAATTACTACTTGAGCATTCATGTAGCTTATCGGATATGGTCAATATTTTTTCGCATCTACTCAGGAACACTCCCAGGTTTTCAGGTTTTACTAGTTTCAGTATAGGTTAGTTGATAAATAATAATCAGTTAGTCTTTTAGTGTTCACTCTGTTTATTCTTACTGTTACACACAGACTTGTTTTCAAAGATTTTAAAAAGTCTGCAGGGTGGCATATTTTACTTGAGGATTGAAGTGAACACTTTCAGTTCCATCTCTGCAAGTACATTGGACCAGATTTTGGTCTCATTAGCACCAATATAAATCTGGAATAGTTCCACTAGTTTCTGTAATGTTACTCCCAGTACATGCTGATTTAACTGAGATCACAAGCTGGTCCATTGACCTAAGTGGTGTCAGTGGGGATGTACTGAAAAGAAAATTTGATCTACTAAATTCAAATCCTTGAGGTGTTGTTCTAGCAGCCAACTTATTTAGAAAGAAAACACTGAACTTGAATGTTGACCCTCCATCCCAGCTGGATCTCCATGTAAACTGTGCTCCTGCTGTAGCCTTTTAAATAGATCAGCAATTTACATTTTAAGTAGATCAGCAATTCAAATTAGTGAAATGCAAGAATGTAGGTAGCATGGAGGGGGGAGAACTTAGCGCCACCTGAAATTTCATCAGTGTTCAACAGCGTAACTCTCCTTACATTTTCCGAAAGCAGGGAGTGGATGGGCTGTAAGGATTCAACTACTGCAGGTCTGTGCCCAGAGATGGCAGAAGTGGCTGTTATGTAAAGGATGGGCAGACATGGACCACGGACATAGTGTTCCAGATCTTGACCAAACTTCAACTGGCCATAGCTGGTGGGCTCAAATCTTGCTGGGAAGAAACCTTCCAAGGAAACACTGCAGACAACTGCAGGAGACACAACCGTCTCTGGCCTGGGGTGCTTGGCTAGTTGAGATGTGTCCCACAAGCCTCCTCCGGAGCGAGGGATAACTTGCGGGGAGCAGACTATACAGAGCAGGGATGCAACAACCCTGCCACTGACATTGGGCCCCAAGCCAACACAGGCTCATGGATCAGAAAGCCCAACCATGCTTTGGTTGCCTCTTGGCTGCTGCGTGCAAGCACAAGATGATGGTTTTGTGCTCTGACTCTTGCTCCTTTAAAGGCCCAAAAGTTTCTGAGAACAGGAGGTGTTTACTCCTGGAAGCTCTGGGGTCTAAAATTGGTGTAGGTACCTCTAGCGTTAAGCTGTGATGGCTTGCTGGTTTTTAAATCATATTACTGGATTTTAGTATAAAAGTAGGTGGTCTGAATCTCACCAAAGATACATTATTGGGAGAGCAATGGGTAAACATAGGAAAATGTAAATGGAAAGGCCAATGTAAAACTGTATGACTATGTGGCCTTTTCATCTGAAGGGCCTGGCCCAGGTCAGTCTGCATTATACAACAGCTCATCAGGCCCCGTCAGACAGAGATCTGTCCTTACGTCTTCCTACAGAGCCACACACGCAACAACAGAGTCACTTGTCAGTGAGGGCCCAGGCTGTGCTCCTTACGACAGGCTTGTGGCATTATTTGGGAGCAGCCAGTTCTTCTGAAGCAGTTGCAAGAAAACATAGGACTGACACAGAGTGAGATTTTAATAAGATGTTTTGTTTGTTTCCTGCTTTTTTGCTTTGCTTCCTCACTTGATCTTTCTCCCTTCAGGTATTAAACCACTGCTGCTGGGCACTGAAAGGGCTTTGAGTTACATTATTTCCATGTTTGACCTTCATTCTTACTCTGAACACACTGGATGATTTTGGGGTGATAAAATACTGCTGTAGTTCTCAAGGACAGGATCATTTCCCTCTCAAGAAATGGCAAAGCCTCGGTGCCTGTGTTCATCTACATTGCTTACTTCACGTGCACCAACAGCTTTTAATTGCTGCTGCCAATTAAAGAGATATAACACAGGCATATATACCTCATCCCCATGGTACTGGGTCTGGCTGTCCTTTGCTGAAGGAATAGCACTGCATTTTATCTGCCTGCCTCACGCCCTGACACACAGCATACAGCAGTGTCATGCACTTCAGTGTCTGCCTTAAAAAGCATCAGCACCGATTACAACACAATTATTCTTAATCCCTCCAGCTCTGATATTTGTTCACCTCATGCCAGGAGGAAGAATAGGGGGCAGTTGCTCTGGATAAACACAAACGACTGTGGGAGATCCCCTCAGGAGCAGCTGTGTCACATAGGACATTTGCCTCATTGACAGCCCCGCGCAGCCTGTCGTCTCGGCTGCTGCTCTCCGCAAGAGAAATGGCAGCATTTCAGGCTGTTAAAGGTGTGATTGATGGGTGCTGTCGGTCCCTACCTGTCAGCTCCACGTACTGACAGGAGTGAGAACCCCCCAAAGGAGACAGCCTTACACAATACAGCCCACCCACCCTGTTCAGTGAGACCCAAATGTCGTGCTGCACTGCTCCTGGCAGGTGGTGTGCTCAGCAGGGCTGGGGAAGGGCAAGCGAAGAGCTAGGAGCTCTGTTTTTGCTGGCAAGGGCAGCGACATCTCTCAAAGTACTTGGAGACACCGGAGCAGGGCTGAGAGCGCAGTCGAGGCAGGCTGGCTGCTGCAGAGGGCTGGTTCAGCCCGGGGTTAGGATGGATCCTGCTGCTGCAGCTGCAGCTACGGGGATGTCAGTGAGAGAAACTTGTGGGATGCTGGCACCACTCCACGGCTTTGCATGTGGAACATTAAACATGTGCAGAGGGTTTGCAGTATCTGCTCCTGAGCCTGAGGGATGACAGAGGTGATACAACCATTTACCCCTGCTTGGAGGAATCCCCCATGGATGCGCATGGTGGTGCTGGCACACGTAGGTGTGAATTCCTCACCCTGCAGGAGTGAGGCTCAACGTCATCTGACTGTTCCTCTGGTTTTGCATCAACCTAAATAAAAGTAATCGGTCAGAATAACAAATCACCCTAGGAACCATGTTTTTTTTTCCTATTTTATCTTTGCTAGCAGACTTAAGGCTGTTTTTCAACACTGCAGTTTAAAGAAGATCTTTTCATCCACAAGACCATCTAAATCAACCTTCAGACCATTCAGCCAGTGTCAACAGTGAGGAAGCAAGAGCAAGAAAATCCAGTTGCATTTCAGCAAGCCCTTCCCTTTCTTGCTGTTCCCTTCTCCTCCCCACCCTCTGCCTGCCCCAGACCAGTGATGGTTAACCTTTGTACAGCTTGACCTGCCTCTCTCTGCATCTGGCTTATGGCAACACAGGGGTTCTTGGGCCAGGAAACCCCAGTGGGGCCATCCAAAGCCCACTGACGTCAGTGGAAAGACTCCCACTGACTTCAGG
This sequence comes from Athene noctua, assembly GCF_965140245.1. Classification (NCBI taxonomy): domain Eukaryota; kingdom Metazoa; phylum Chordata; class Aves; order Strigiformes; family Strigidae; genus Athene; species Athene noctua. The sequence continues at coordinate 27,449,303 of NC_134038.1, read as the reverse complement.
CTGTATCAGGCCCAGGTTGAAGCAGAGCCATCTTTCCTTCAAAACTTTTACTTGACAGTTCATAGGCTGTCACTGGCCACGCATTAAGACTGTTGGGGACTTGCTACAGTGCGAGTGCTGACACCACTGCTGGATCGCTCCTTTCATCTGATGCCTCAGATACGAGTGCGGCTCACAGCTTCCCTTTCCCCTCCAAATCAAAGGCAGCGACTGCAGCTGCACAGACCGGAGAGTCTGTTTAGTTTCTGTGGGCCAACAGCCACCAGCTGTAGAGGCTGCTGTGCTTTTTTGCTGGATGGGAGCTTTCAATTCCAATAGACAATGTGTACAAATATTTCCCATATCAAAATTGTTCCATATCTTCCTAAGTTAATTAAATGCTAATTTTCTAATGAGGTGACAACAATGGCAACAACCTGTTATCAGCATGCTAGCTAGTGCCCGTAACCAATGGGTGAGCACAGAACCCTTGTGCTGTTATTAAACTGCATTCCTATATTAATTAATCACTTTTGCAGCTGTATTATTCTGAAGCTGGACAGAAATGTGGATAGTAATTAAATGAAAAAAACATTTACATTATTTGGAGATTGCAGAGTTGCTTTGTGGTATTTATTATTTCACATTGTTGTTATAGAAACCCCTCGTGTTTTCATGCCTGCTGCATGCTAGTTTAGCAAGAAATGGTGGAAGGAAAATTCACGATTAAAGTGCTGTTCAACATACACTGGGTATAAATTAAGGTATAGAAATTTCCTGAGTTGTGCAGTAAGAAGGAAAAAGCCACTTGGAGTTCAGATGAAAGGATGGTCATATATCTGTCACATCTTCATACTCTGAAAAGGACTGAGACACTTAAAACCTTGGTGGTGGAATTTATGTGCTCACATCCAAAACAGAGATTCTGCTGTCTACTTCAGCAGATTGCCCAACTCTCCCTCACTTCAGCTGCCAGTACAAAAGCTCCCCAGACATCTCAAATTCTGGTCAGACTCAAGAGCTCTTCAGTTTTAAAAAGGTCAAATTGTCCAACATCCAGTTCAGGCACTAGCTTAGTTAGGACCCTAAAAATATGTTCCTCTGTTTGTCATCCCCCAGGGCTGGTTTGAGTGCTCTAAAAATTCCTACCGAACAGCTCTAAATTGGATTTTACATAAAACACAATGGCAGCTATCAATTTCTTTTGAAATATGGCCAATAAGCTAATACTGCAGTAGCTTAGAAAAGGGTAAGACTCCAGTGGCCATATTTCAAAAGAAATATGAGAGATACAGTTCAATGCCTCACTCTGCCCGGTCAGAGCTCATTCCTCTTGTGATACACTCTAGTCAGGAGACTTCATCTCCCTGGAAGTCAGGGAGATTTTCTCATCCCTTCTCACAGAAAACGAGTGGTAATTTCCATCAGGACTGTGACTTAGAGATGTGACAGCCGCTCCACCTTTGACAGAGATGGGTTAGCCACCTACTGTCAAGAGACCATTCAGATGGTGGGGAAAGGGGTAAGTCTTCATGATGGCACAGAAATTCAAAAGCCTATTAAAAAGCCATTCAAAACTGGGGAAGGGCATGGGATTTCAGACAGGCTCCTGATTTCTACATCTCTGTGTCCTGGCATCACGTTAAGGCAACATCCCTTGGGCACTCAATTAAGGATCAAGGACTGAGCCATTGCATACTGCAATGGTAAAGTGTTGGGATGGGTAAAACCCTCATTAGTCTTGAATCTTCTTAAACCCTCGGGTTTGTATTTGGGAACCTCCAAATATTTTTCTGCCATCAGCTAGCATACTTCAGAGGTACAAAGGACAGTTTTTTCCCCACTGTTGGAGAACAGGCTATGTTAACAAAGACTGATCCAGATTTTATTAGGAATTAATTGCATGCACCATGTTTAGATAACCAGGTAGCAGGTTTCCATGTAGAACATTTTACAGCAATTCTCTTAATGGTATAAATCTTGTCACAATGAACAACAGGTGAGATACACCTGTAAACCATTTCTCTGAGTGCTTCACACGGTTAGTGTAATGATGTCCTACAATGGAATAATAAAACCTGCCAGGAAAATTAAGCTGTATTGTGAAATTCATGTTCAAAACTGTTTAAAACAATTTATTTACTGAATTCAGACAAATACCCCCAAACTGTTTTCATTGCATTTAGTGCTGAGTCAAGGCAAAAAATACAAGGCTGATAATAAAGTGACTCCATTTACATTAAGCACTAGGTGGATAAATACCTTTGCTGTATTCCTTTGTGTGCTTCTTTCTACTCCAAATGTGGATAAATAAATTATTATTATTCACTCCTAGTAGTTGATGATGATGATAATAATAACGATAATAGTAAAATAATTTAAATAGAATGTTTCCTCTCAAATCACTCCACAGACTTTGGAAAATGATGCGGTGGGACCACTGTAACCAGTTACTGAAATGCAGCCACCTCTGGAGTGAATCACATCTGCTTAAACACGGAGAATGTCGATGCTGTGTGATAGAATAGGATCAGGATAAGGAAGAGTGCTGTAACTAACTATAATGAAAGGGAAATTATTTGAGTTGAGGTTTGTAGGAAAACCACAGCTAAAAACCCTTAGCTTTGAAGAAAAGTTCTACGGGATGTTTAGCAATTATTAGGTTTTTGAGATTTGCCTCATTCTAACAGCAAAAAAACTGTACAGCTATCCCAACATCATACTGGAGGAAGGAAAAACCTGCCTGTGATGGACCAGCACTGCAGCTTCCCAATGTCTGCAAAATACCTTCTGAGCAAGTCTCGGGATGAAGCCTGCCAGCACCACGCAGTGAGTGAAGCGAACCACTTTTTAAGATGCTTATTTTCATCCCAACCTATCGCTTTTATCGTAATGAATTTGGTATTATTCAGCGTGGTGGATTTAATTAAGATTTTTAAAGTATTGAAATTACTAACGATTTAATAATTAGAAATAAGTGTTTTAATCCATGACTGAATAATGTATAAAACTATTCAATTTATTTTTTGGAAATGAGGGTCTAGGTTTATTCTTTTCCCTATATTTTCAATTCAAAACTATTCGGAAGTTGCAACTCTGCCATATTGGCCTCCTGCAAAATCTAGTAAGTGCAAAACATTTTATTTAATGCAGCCCAAGAAAACACACGTGTGGGAGACAGAAAGTGATAGAGTCTCCTAAAGTTCTGCTAAAATCTCAGTGGTGGTTAGAGAAACAGTTGTGTGAAAAATATCAAAAAAGCCCAAGTCACAAGTCATAAACAAAAAGGATATAATTATGCCAAAGCAAATTTAGAACCATTACACCAAAAGTTGAATTACTTCGAATGTGCCCACAGCCTTTCTCAGGGCAATATTCATGCATATTCACCCTTCATACAGGCAACAAACACGGGCTCCAGGGAGCAGCAGGGGACAGCTCTTCAGAGACCACCTGCCCACAAAACTGAGCCCAGCCACAGGTACATTTAATATTGCCGTGGTGTGAAGTGGGTCAGTGTGTTACCAGAGAGGTTGTTGCAAAAGTCATCTGTGGTCCCACTGTGGACAGGGAGCAGCCAGCCTGGAGGCAGCAGCCCTTCGGAGGCACGTTCACGTATCTGCAACTCCGGGCTGCCTTCTGCTCTCCAGAGACTTCTGGTGTGGGTCGTTGTTCACTGCCCACTCAGGACCAGATGAGAATCAACCCTAAACTAAACCAACCTCGACATTCCCTTCACTTCTGACCAGTTGGATTTAGACACAGTCCTCCTGACAATTTAGCTGACAATTTAGCGTATGGGCTCCGTCCCCTGGGGCTTCTGCTCATCCTCCCGCGTGCATTCCTGCCTTGGCTTTGCCTCCAGGGTATTGCTCGCTCAGGTCTACTGCTCAGATAAACCCTGTCAATACTTAAACTGCTGGGAAGGCTGATGCAGCAGCAGGGAGCACCGTCAGCTGCCCCGGCCCTGCAGGGACCCAGGACTCCCAGAGCAGGCAATACCACTGGGAGAAGTGCTTGCGAGCGCATAACCGTGCACAGACTTCTGCCTTCTCCAACACAAGCTGCCCTGCCAGAGTGCTGCACCCATCTCTGCGAGCAAGGGCGATCTGTGCCAGCTGCAGTCAATCAAGCCACTATCTGCGTGGGCTTTTTTTTTTTTTTTTTTATATGCAGCTGCCATATATCCAAAAAACAAGTCATTAGGAACATTACAGTATTAGTCAAATCAACGTTGTTTTTCAGAGGGATGAAATCCAGTGATACAATTAACAAATGGTGGGTGTTGGTGGGTGATAGTATTACGCAGACGTTTTGAAGCTCTTTTCTCCTGTGTGAGCAAATTTTCATTCTTGGAGAAACATCCTGTGTAACTGCTGTTGAAGGGTCACACAAAGTTTGTTCTTCCCAAGCTCCCAGGTGGAGTGAGCTGGCCGAAGGCTTGGGTTTCAGATGGAGAGGCAGCGTGGCTCCTTTGGGCCACGGCAGTGCTGTGGATTTGAGGCTCTGGAATAAGGGGCTGCTTTGCTTGCTGGTTGCTGTCCTCATTTCAGGGCCATCTATTCAGACTTCCACATCACTTCTGCAGCACTGATCACACTCCACTGGGACATAGATGGCCCAAAGCTTTTTTCTGCTGTGCTTTCCACACAGAGGAACAACACTGTGTTTCCCAGAGTACTTCATTCTAGTTCCACCTCCAAGGATGGCTGTCATGTCTGCCTCTAAATGATTAAGACTATCATATACTAGAGGTTTTACAGAATATCCTTTTTTCCTCCTCATTAGCCTGCCAACTTCATCTCTCAGCCTATGGTAAGGTCAAAGAACACCTGAGAAGAGCAACATAAGACAAAATCTCTCACACGTGACAGTCTCTGACTTCTGAGACACAGGAGAACTTGATAGTGTATGAACATGTTGCTGGTAGATCTGTTTTGATATTTGGCCTGTGAGGCATGTAATAGTGGGGTAGCTATGTAAGTTATAATTTAATGAACTGAGAGCTTTACTTCTGCAGATCTCTAAACTGGGGTAGTTAGGTAGCCTGGTGTTTTGTAATCCTGTTTTACTTAATTAAAGTATTCCTGTTGGCTGGGTGGAAAGATGTGTTATCCTGTTACTAGCACATGATGAAAGGAGGCAGACATCATTAGTGTACACAACTCCTTCCTCAGACCCCATAAGAGCTAGGGCCTCTGTAGTTCCTCTGAAACAGAATTAACATATTTCTCACTGAAATGTTTTTTTCACTTATGTTCAGCTGCATAGATTTCCTCATTACAAGTATTAAACTGTCTGGTTATCTGTAATGTGCCTAGACTTTTGTGAAAGGTTCATTTACAAATGAAGCCCTACTGTTAGGTTAAGACAGGTTTATTTTAGCACTTGCAGTTCCTATAATTCTGAGTTGTTAATGAATTGACCAACTTTTCATCATCCTTAACATGAGAGATGCTTCTCATGATTTCGACTCATACTCCTGAAGAGCAAGATCGCACTGGGGTCCTCTCGTAAGTTTTCTTGGGTTTGTGCCACTGGAGGAGGGAGTGCATAAGAAGAAGCATCTGGCAGTACATCTGCATCCAGTCCCTGCTGACATCCTGAGATCCGTCTGGCCAGGCTCACTCCTCCCTCCGTACGGAGCTTGACATATCTGGTACCCCACTGCCAGACAACCTCAGCAAATACTTCTCTCTCCAAGGGAGGATGAGTCACTTTTTCAGTGTCTTCATCTTATCTCATTGTTAACCTGATGGAAAAGTATGCAGCCTCTTTTCAAACTGCTCACGGCTGTGTGGAAGGAATCTGCTGAAAAGCCTTGATCTGAACAAGCTGAAAAGCATGATCTAGGTACAAAGATCAAAACCAGCCTTCTCCGGACCAATGACCATGAAGTTTTAATTCTTTACAAAGGACATGAAAAATAAGATGATAACTGAGATAAATGTTGATGAGTGGATGTGACAGATCCATTCCTCAAGGCTTTGCAAGGAAGCAGCAAGGAAGCGCTGAAGGCTCCCAGGCCAGCTCCATAGTTAGCTGATCGGTTGAAAGTCAGTTCTATTTTTTTTCTGTTATTCTACATCACTTTGCATTATACAGTATTGTACGTAGCCTCTGGTAGACCCTTCCAAAGCTACTGAATAACTTGGTGCTTAACAAGGATCCTTTAATGTTTCTGTTTAAGTTCTGGGAAATACAAGATCATCTTTCATTCCGAGTCAGCAATGATGATCCCCAAACTAGTGGTGGAATAGGGGGAATAATAGCTTTGTGGAAACTACTGTAGAGATCTGGACTGTAAGAAATGATGAATATATGACAGAGGAGCGAGGCTTACTTTTATACTTTATAAATCCGCAATGTAACGAAAATTTCCTTTCCGTATTTGTGTTGTCTTTTAAATTTAGCACTGTTTATGCCTATGCACAACTTCTGTGCTGCAGGAATGATTCTTGTTTCCAAAAGCCCTTGCTCACAGGGAGCATTTTTTCCTTCTTCTATCTCTATATTGTATATGAAGATGTACAAAATAGAAGTTAACTTCTCTACATAGAAATTAATTTAGTAAGAGAGATCTCTTCTGTGTATAAGAGCATAACATAGTGTAGCAGAAACACTTGCCCCCGTGAGTTTGAGACTGCAACAATCACAAGCAGATTGTCTCATGTGTTGCTTCTCCATCACCCCGCAACACTGACACAGTCCAGTCACAGCAGTATGCACACAAGAGTTTGAATAATGCCCCTGAAGAGTCCCTTAAGCATTCATTTTGTTCTTTTCAGTTGTCCTCCAGGCATTACCCACTCCATCATGATATCAACTTGAAAATTTCCTAATACAGAAGGTAAAACTCATTGACAAGGAAAAATTTCAAAACTATTGCTCTTATTAGAGTCATAGTTCTGATATTTCTCTGGAGAATTTACCAAATTTCAGCATCACAGTCTTTGGAAAAAGTCTTACGTATTGCAAGTAATTCCTACTTTGAGGCAACCCTTAACCAAAGGGAGGTAAATATCATTCTGTATCATTTCAGATGAGAAGCTACATTTGACCCAACTGTATCACCCACAAACAAAGCCACTTTTCTATTAATTAAAAACAGCCGATGACTGGTTTGATGAGGAAAAAAAAATATTCTCATGAATAACACAATCATATTTATAACGTCTTATTTTAACGTGAACTCACAAGCTGCCATGAATAAGGGCAAGGACTGTCAAATGGCATTCACAAGAACAGAGCAGGTTTTAAAGGGCTGCTCTTCAAAATAAAAATCTGTATAGCACACTGGGAAAATTTCCCCCACAAATATTGCCTAACTTTAAATTAATTTGTGGCTTTGGTAATGATCTGAAGAAGCTGCTCTACTGTCTTCTTTGTTCAGCACATCCCATTATTACTGGAACAGCAGAGACACAGTGGCATAAAGTACTGCCTGAGAAGAGCAGCTGGAGAGCAGCTATGATTAATGAACAGATAAATACAAATATGATTGTCTGCCTTTTAAGAAGGAACAGTCATGAGCTCATTAGGGAAGTGAGAACCCATGACACCATTGTTAAAACAGCCATGCTTTAAGTAGACAATCACAGCACCTTAGCTCATCCTTTAAATGAGAAGCTGAAGGAAGTCATCAAAAGGGAAGCAAGCAAAAACCTGACTTTCACTATGCAGGCTGCTCTGAAGGCTCCTCAGGCAGGAGAGGCTGAATAAAGCTGCCCTGAATTCAGAATTTGCTGTCCTTCCCAAATCAGAGCAAGGCTTACTATATTACACAGCAATAGCCACCCGAGGCTTCTTCAGCTTCAGCCAGGTGAGAGCAAGGGAGATGGCAAGTCACTCCCCAGCCCCTCCTTACAAAAGGATAATGTCTACAAGCTTTCCTACCAAAAGCAGTAGACAAGAGCGTGGCATTCTTTAACTGGAAAGCGGTCCCACAGACACAAATGGAAACAACTATGCAGAAACAAGTTTCAAAACGCCAACAAAAGACAATTTTTCTGGCACCTCCCTGAGAACCTTATAAATAACAGTAAAGAGCCTGAACATCTCAGCTTCTATTTATTTGTGGTAACAAATCAGGCACCAGTGATGGTAGGAGACTCACCCTGTAGGTTAAGCTCTGCTCTGTTCTTTTTTGTAGCCTGTCCAAAGCAATCCAGGACCGCAGCCCTACTCTAAACACCAGCAGCTCCCCACGGAGCACGGATGATGCTTTAGGAGTGCAGAATCAGCAAAAGGGCTCCCCTGCCATTTCCCTCCCTGTCCCTCCTCTCTGCTGATTGTATTACAGGCAAAGAAGGTGTCTCTAGAGAAATGGGGACACTGCCACTATCAGTACATTTGCATTTAACTCAATAACAGTCACACAGAGCTACTCTAGCTTGGCATAATGTGACTTTTTTAAACATGAAGGCAACAGCAATTAGCTTGAAGTATTCTTTGTGTAAATCCCCCAAACGCTGTTTATTCCTTACTTAAATAAATGAACCTTTGATCCAGTAAGAAGCTGCTTTGTTTCAGACATCTTTATCTCCTCTGGGACCTTTTTTTGCCCTATGAAAAATAAGATGTTGAGGTAGCTCTGATTTGATATCAGAATTAGCTTTTCTTCTACCCTCTTCTTCTTGAGCAACACGATGAGTTGTGAGGTCGTTGGCTATTGGTAGAATTGGCCATTTTACTTCCATTTTCTTCTACTCTCGTTCCCAGAGGAACCGAAATAGGAGAATGACATCAGTTTGTCACCAAATTCCATACTCACCTCCTGCAGCTTTGCTCTTTAAAATTCCTACAATCTCTTCGTGAAATGGCAAACTCCCAAAGATCTATGTGCTGCTCAGTTTTTCCAAGGTTCAGCAAAATGAAACTCTTCATAGCTTACATTTATAACTGACCTGAACAAACACCTTTTAGGGAGAATTCGGGCAAGGCATGAACTGTGCTGCTGGGCTGTCAGCTGTTATCTGCTTCTTTAGTGATTCAGAATAAGACAACAGAATCAAGTCTATTGTTTGACTAGTCATGTATTTATTTGTGGTTTTAACATGCAAAACCAGTATAACAATTATAGAAGTTAGAAAAAAATGTAGCACTGAAAAAAGTATTCATGCAGAATGAGGCTTCTACTTGAACTATCCTTCACAATCACCAGTTAGTCGATTTGTCCCAATATTTATAGTTCATCATTACAACTGCCAAAACTGGCAACCACCAGGATTGTTGTCTCAATTAAGGACAGTAAACAGATTGTCCCATTTTTTTTAATGAAAAAATCTAAAATGTAATACTTCACAGTTTAACATGTTTATTCATTTAAACTAGCTAAAAAATAGTGGTGTGACATCTGCTTGAGAGACACTGGTACCTAACATTTTGGCTGTCTCCCCACCAATTTGGTTATGATTAAGAGGGGATAAAAGGAAGAGTAGAGGATTCTGTCAATTAAATGCATTGATGAACTACAAAAAATATTTTTCCACTCTTGGAAAAGTGTAGAAATACATCTACAAAAGAATGTATTACAGAAAACTAAAAGGATGATGGGGAAAAGTGTTGCAAAATATCTCCATTGGCTCTTTCAGGAAAAAATATTGTAAGCATAAGATCACAGACAATCTTTGCCAGTTTATTCATCTCATGGATTCATTTCCCAAAGTGCAGGCATAATCCACTACAAAATCTTTTAAGAAGCAGTTCCAACATCACATTTCTGCTGTCTTATTGATGTGCCATATTGTTATTTTCTTAGTCATAAGCACCACTAATTATTATGCTACTGTAAGTAAAACTTGAAATGCGATCAAGATCTGTAGTATCCTGTTTGTTGGCAGTCTAACTTGCCTAGTCTGCATTTCAAGTACAGTCCTTTACTGAGAATTGTCCTGAATGCATTTGACCTTCACCAACTGGTTCAGTTGTGCCTTACAGGCACAGTCCTGTACCAGAGCAAAATGAATCATCACTCTATCGGAAGCTGCTAGCAACATTTTCCTCCCTGAAAAGGCAGCATTCAAAACTTGGCCCTAAGTCAGCAGATAAGCCTCTTCCATGGTAGCAATTTTCATGAAAATGGGATGAGCGATTTTGTAGGCCTTTTACTGTGCCTTCATTTAGTAGGGTTGTTTCAAAACCGCTTGTTTTCAAACACAATTTGTTAGGTCAGCTACTCTAGATGACACCTAAACAGATGAGTTTGTTCATGTTGTGTATGTTTGCAGTTACGTGTTGCAGCATAATCTGAGTCTAAGTGTCGTCCCTGCTACAGTTGGTCTGATGCATGGAAGGAGCTATGACAGATCCTGAATCACATGATGTCTATATGATATGCAACAGTGAACTTTAAATAAAGCGTTCTTCAAGGAAAGTTTAAATATATCTCTAGGGTCCATTAGGGAAATGCTTAACATGCCTCCTAAGCTTCCAGTAAAATATATTTATGGACTCTAGGAAACAGAGTTAAAGCCTTTCCTTGGCAATGTTCACCAGCAGCACTAGTAAAACTACTATACGGAGGCTTCTGTCCTGAGATGGTCTGCATGCTGGTTCCGCTTTTGTAGGGAAAAGGAAAACTGCTGAGGAAAGATTTACTGAGCAAAATCACTGCTGGAAGACTCTCGTGCCTTCCTAGCCAGAGAGACTTACAAATGGGACATCCACTCCCACCTACAGCATGAGGACTCAGTACAGGCATCTCCTCCACAACCTCTGCTGGAAAGAAATTCAGTTTACTCCACAAGCAGAGGGAAACAACAGTACTGACATATACCCTTTCCCCAGAGGTGAATATCCTGGAAAAAACCTGCCCCATTAAGCTAGGGCTGCTGTGTAAATGGTTAGATCAGCAATCTTTCTTTGAAACAAGGGTATTACCTTGAAAATAAAGGTATTACCTTGAAAATAAAGTCAATCTGACTGAAGTTCATGCAGCTACATGGAACAACATTGTCTGCAGAAAGAGATCTGCTCTATTGGTATTGGGTAGGATGCCAAGGGAAGTTCTCTTTATGGTCTTTTAAGTATTCATAGGCTACGCTTAGTTTTAATATGAGCTTAGGGGCTTGAACTGCCTAGAATAATACAGATATTCTAAAACTGGTGAGTATCACTGCTCACGTTTGAACACTGTGCTATTTAGATTGCTTTAATGTCCTTTCAAATGCACATATAATTCAGCGTGACACATCCAACATTAATAAGAGCACCAAAATAGTAAAAATACATTTATTATTAAAATAGACACTGAGCAACTCATACAAAGGTAGGTGGTTCAAAAACCAAGAGGCATTCAATAAATAAAATTAAAGGCAAAATAAGCCACACATTTGCAAGATTATAATCAGTCTCTACTTTAAAATATCAGGCACAGACAATGTAGCATTCCAGAAAGCAGAAATAACTTCAGGTCAGACTCTGATTTTCCCTTGGAGTAAATCAGTTGTAATATCAGTGAACCCAGGGGAATCATAAATTAGTAGGCTCAGAATCCAACCTCATTGCTAATATTGTTGTGCTTGTGCCTTTTATAAAATAAAGTATGAATAATTTGAAGAAAAGTGGGAGCTTTTAGCTTTAAAAAAACTATTGACATAGTCCCATTAGAAATTATTGTACTGATAAGAGAAAAACTGTATTTGCTGCAATATTTGCCATGTATTTCTATATACACTGAACAGAAGTCTATCCAGTTTATCTAAGCAAAAGGAAATTATCTTGTTACATGAGAATAACATCTTTCATGTGGATAAAAAGGCCTAACCTAAAAGAAGCCAACAGACAAACTGCAAATTATGGCACTTGTGGGCAATATGGACTGATAAGTCACAAATCAGGGAAGATGCTTCAATCACACATATACGCGCTTCAGATTTTGTCTATGACTCATAATTATGGGAAAAGCAATCTTTCTATTCTAGGAACTTCATGTTCATAAATTTGACAGTAAGAATAGCTTGCTTCTTCATGTAACTGACTCAGAAAGCAAGTTACGAGACAACCTGCATGAAGGGGATAACTCCACATCATTCTCAGACCAGACATCACCCAGAGAGCTATGCGCAGACATTAAGAAAGCAATCCTTCCAGCATTTTATGGAATAAAAAAATCGCTCATGTAAAGTAACAGGAGAGGTCTGCAGCTCTGTGACATGTGGTGTAGCACTGGTGAAGTGAAAGGCATGTCACATCCAAGGAGACAGCTTGTGATATGCTTTTTCCCTCCACTGAAAGTTGGGCCATGTGTCAGATAATGCTTCACCATAAATGTAACATGTTGCTAAGCATTTGATCATGTGTGCAATTATTAGCGGACTATAAATCATATGAATGCATAAAAGTTAAGTTTTTGTGTCTGTAACAGTCATAATTAGAAAATGAGAAATATTTGCACATATATGTTTATGCTTCTCTTTCATAATCTTCTCGGAAGACTGTTGTACTCTGAATTTCTAGAGTCGTTTTGCATTGCATAAAGTGAATGAGGAGTATGACAGATAAGAAGTGGATCCTTAGAGACTCATAATGTATATGGTCATAGCTACTGTATGGTTTAAAAATTAACTGTATTGATCTAAGTTCCTTAAATGGTGATAACAGGACTGTGTCAATTTAAAATATATTTTCCATTATAATATTTGCTATGATTTGTATCCCTTTGTCTTCAAAATCACTGTAAGAAATCTTAATCAGGCATTTCTGGAACAAGTCAGTAAATATCATCTCAGCTGCAACTAAACCTAACATTCAGCCCTGAAATTGGTATCAAAGATAAAGCCAAGCTAGTCTGCTAATATAATTTCAGAATTATGATAATTCTTTTCTGGAAGTCATTCTGCCTAACTTCCTTGCCATATTCAGCACGAATGGCTGTATGCTTTCCTTGGTATCAAAGTGAATCCAAACTAGAGAAAGACTGACCACATTTTTAAAAGGATCAAAACTGAATCTTTACAACCCCAAGCTCAGTTATATGTCAAAGTCGAAGCAGAACACAATAAAGCCAGAATTTTACAGCTCCCTGTAGCTGCACTGACATACTGACTTCTTCAAGTGGCTTGTGGTTATCAAAGGAATCAGAAATGTTATCTACAGTGCATATTCTGAAAGGTGCTTTGCAAGAACTGAAGGATGTTGTGGATCCAAGATTTTCTCAATTATCAGTATGTATGAAAAAAAGGTTTCTTAATACTTACAAATTCTCACATTAGTTTGATGATTAAAATGATTGTGTAACTGGAAAGCAATTTTTTTTTACAACATCCCCCTAACAGGTAGAGCAAGTTGATACCACAACCAGCAGGAAGAGTACAATTAAAATACAATTTTGACTTTATATTAATAATAGAGCAATACACTAATTAAAACCAACATCGACTGAACTTTCTATTTACACTAGTTCAGACAGCACAGGAGGCAAAGAACTGTGTTTCAGAGGCATATGCGAATGTTAGAGCTTCTGTCATCCAGGTGCCATTTCTGACAGAACACATGTGTGCTGAACAGTTGGCAAAAGAATGAAAAAGATTACTGCAGATATATGGGCACACAGAATCTGGAATGACATAAAATTAAGTCCATATAGGAGGTGACAGACTGCTTCTAAAAAGATTTTTTTTTCCTACAATTTCTTCCATCTTCATGTGCGCGCATGTACACACATGCACAAGAAAGATTAAAAGGGAGAGAAAGGATGAGGGGGTTTTGATATATTTTAAATACAAATCAAGAAAAGACTTTTTATTTGGTATTTCTGCTTCCTTTTGGGAAAGGAAAAGCAACCTAATTTGGCTATTAGGAAGCTTTGATTCCTAAATTTAGTCAAGGCAGACTCTCCTCCTGTGAAGTCAGCATCAATACCCATGATAATAATAGCACCTGTCTTTTGACATCAAAGTTCTCTGCCTGAGAAAAAAATTATGTAAACAATAAACCTCATGTATTGTACTGCTGCTCCTGGCTTTGGTGTTAACCAAATACACTTGCCAGGCATGAGTTTTCTCTTATTTTGGAGATCTGGAATGTAAAAGTGACTGATGTATTGCAAAACTTTCTTATGAAATTGGACTGCAAGAAATGGCATCATTTACTGTCTCACAGTGAAGGGACTGTGTGTTCCTATGTAGTCTTGTTCAAGCTGAAGAAATCTTGATGATAGATTCATTGCATCTGCTAGTTTTCATCTGGATCCAGATCAAGGTCAACTTCATTGGAAATGTTAAGATAAAAGAAAGCATAGAAAGCCAACAAAAATACCAGTATAGCTGCAAGGACAAGGGCAACTTCCTGTAGAAATAAGAGAAAAAAATTAAGCCAAAACCTGTTAGAAATAGTACCGTATTTTCAGATAAATCAGGAATAAATATTATTTCCATTATATAATGCACATTAAAATAACACCAGACATATATAATTGCATAAAGCATTGATACTTTAATGATTTCTTCTTTGTGATTACCATTTCAGAATGTTATAAAATACATTAACTTAATAAAGATTCTGGTGAGTCTGATATAAAGCCAGAAATAGGATATTTGGCTTAAAGATCTATGGTCTGACCTAGAAATAGGAGCTTTACATCCTTTTATTATGATATCCATTCTTTTTTAAAAGACAGAATTCACAAACCACAGTTTTGAACACAAATTTAAGTTATGAATTTACACTGTGAATTTTGATGTTTTCTAGCAATATGTTACTGCTTTTTGCCAACAAATTTGTAATTTTTTAATGAAGCAAACACAGTATGGTGGAAGTCAATGAAAATTGCTACCTCTACCTCCCAACCTCCTGGCATGCATTACAATATGGAACTACAAAATCCCTCAGAATTGGACGAAACTTTTCTTCCTTCTCTTTTGCAATAAGGGAAAAAGCACAACAATTTGCACTTGCACTTGCCTCTCTTCTTGTAAAATACTGCAACTTGCTGCATCTTCCTTAATTAACATAAAGGAGTCTTCCAAAGTATACAGGATTTATAGCAGCTTTCCGAAGCAGAAAAATGTTTTTGTACTACACATCATACTCATGTGACTGCCCATCATCGTATTCTATCTTAAGGCTGGACTCTGTTAAGCTCCAACTTTAGACCTCAAACATAATAAATGGTTGTATGATCATCTTCTTGTAACACTACTTCTTTCAGAGTCACAGTATTTCACATTTTTAAGTTGATTCTCATTTTGCTAGACAATGAAAGAAGAAATAGAAATTTGAGAAAAATCCTTACATTCCTTCAGTTCACAGAAAGTGCCACTTCCACAGCTAACAACATGCACTGCTTCACTTCATTCCTTATCATCGTGATGTATTTTTAAAATCATGCACTGAGGTGATCAAAAGGAACAGGTTAATTT
The DNA here is from genome assembly GCF_965140245.1 of Athene noctua. Classification (NCBI taxonomy): domain Eukaryota; kingdom Metazoa; phylum Chordata; class Aves; order Strigiformes; family Strigidae; genus Athene; species Athene noctua. Next base: position 27,433,962 of record NC_134038.1, on the reverse strand, counting down.
GTACCCTCCAAAACCATTTTCCCTCTACAAAAAGAAGCAACAACCTCCCCTCCAAATCACAGCTTCATGCTAACCTACAAACTATCTGCATCTGAACAATCCAGCTATATACTTAAAAGGAGAGAAGAGAAACAGTTCAGTGACTTTATAACAACTAACCTGAATAGATGCCACATCAAATCTACTCTGCCAGTGGGACTGAAAGGAGATGCCTACATCACACCTAGACAATCAGACACCCTTTACTATCCAAGGAGAGAATCTGACCCTCTTTGGTGTAAGATTCATTGCGTCCTCTGAAAAAGGTCAGGTGAATTCTTCCTAAAAATGCCTATTTTGCCCCTTAGACTAGAAGGGGAGTGGAGATGGTAACCTTGGTGTGGAGACCTGCATTGTAGGACGAATTCCATCCAGTACCTCTAGATTGGTGGTAGCTTTGTGACCAAATTTGAGTGTCCACTGCCATGAAGGAGTTAAAAATGTGTTAGCTTAATTTTTTAAAGTCTAGCCCATAATCTGGCATTCTTCTATAGAACAGCATTTCATTTGCATTTACATGAATGCATTATATAGTTTATCAGAATGTTGGATCAATAATTCAACATATGCCATCTAATAAACTTTGAAATACTACCGACTAGTTGGCGTATGCTCTATAGGAGTCTTTGTTCTATAGAAACCTTTGCTTTACATTTTACATGGATGATTAATTGAGATGTACTTTAAATTTATTTTACATTAAAATTGCTCCTGTAAATTTGCTAAGACTGTTTGTTACAGATTTCAACTACATTTTCCTCTTAGAATTATATCATCCTCTGAAACTCATCCTCCTGATTCCCTATGATTTGATTAAAAAAAAGAAAGTACATCTAATTCACTAATATATTAAAGGAAAGTGATTTTTGCTTTGTTGCAGTTGCAACACGTCAGTATCTCACAAAAGGGCATGGCAGCATCAGACAGGTTTCATTTATTTCCTTGTATCCACAGCTGTGCTCCCAGACCCATCTGGCCACACAGCTACTAATCTTAAGAGGATGTAATAAACAAGTGACATACAACTGCAAGCTCCATCTGCTCAGGAGAGTGGACAACAAAACTGTGCAATGCAGGCACTGTTCACACTTGACACAGAGAGCAAATTCATTCCAGTATTAAAAAGTTTTTTCCCATGTTTGGATGCTACGCTTGCCACTTTACAATAGGTTCACCTTTTCTCTCCCTTCTCCCCAGACTCCTTTATGAAATGCTGTGGTAGCAGCAGCAAAATTTTGGGGAATGTTTGCCTTAAAGAATTGTTTTCTAAGAAGTGGAACTGGGAAAATCTTGAGTTTTGTTCTCAGGCTGCCCAGTAATTGCTTTGATGGGAGTAGTTCTTTAATTTCTCTGCCTAAGTTTTGCAGTGAATAAGACTGAGATAACAAGACTACTTTCCTTACACAAGCATTAGAAACTGGGTGGCTGAATCAGTATTTATTAGCCCTGGGAATGAAAAGCCTTATTGAAATTCCAGGTTTTAGAATTACACAAGAACCTTAATTCTGAGTTACTAAAGAAGGCAGAGTAACAAAAATCTAAAATAAATGGCCTAACAAAGGACACCTGGCTCTCAGCTAGGGATATGCAGTCTCTTAAGAATTGCATGCAGTTTATGAACTTTTATAAACATAAATTTTGCAATGTAAATAGCAAATGAGATGCTACACCACTATACTGTCTTTGCAACAACGGTATATATTGTCATTTTAATTTGCTTTATACTTATCAGGCTTTGCTATTTGTATTTTAAGCCATGCATAGAAATGAAATGTTAAAATACTTCCCACTCGGCATATATAGCTCCCTTTCTCTTGCACTTTATGGATCATCCCCATCATCCCTCTGCAAAATCCATTTACTCAGAGGATTTCATCATGAATAATTAACCAATATAGAAAAAGTCGTATAGAAATAAACTTAAAATGATCACAGAGCTTTTTCTCCTTTTTTTTTTTTTTTTTTTTATAATATGGTACAGAATGCTAGGAAATAACATCCGTGCTCTCAAATCCCAAAGCACAGTCAAAGAAGCCTTTAAAAGGAACAGAATTTTCTATTATATTTTCTTATATTTAGAATAATGTCTGTAGAACCCTACTGAGTTCAGCTTAAGTTTTTCAGAAACTTTTTCATAAAGGAAACGCCATTACAGTATAATGTAGATTTAATTTTCCTATGATTTTTTTGTCAGTTTTATGTCTCTCACACCAAAATATTTGGATAATGTCCTCAGATTCACCCTGATGGAGCAAGCTGCAGAGTTGGGATTTAAACAAGAATAATCAGAAGCTGAAAAAAATAGGGGTGAGGAAAACCTGTTCGCTATAATAACCCAAATCTGGAAATGGTGTATGGCAGCAACATATCCTACACATATAGAGAAATATCACACTTTCAGGAAATTTCAAACTTTTTAGATAATTTTTATTGTCCTCCAAAGAGAACCGTACTTTTTAATCTGAAACCAGCTTAAAACTAGATGAAAGAGTATCACAAATTGCTGTCTTTGTAATGCTAAACTATCCCTAGTTATTTCTGAAAAGAGATGAAGAGAAAATCATGCTGACCAAGGATACGTGTAGAAATAAAACAAACATACATGGACTTGACAATCAACCTTTTTATCCCATGTAATTTCTAACTGGAAAAATATCTGGACATTGATTGTGAACATTTTTTAGAGTTTCAGCAAAATCATATTTAAAAATGGATATTTACTTCCTTAATCCAGGACATTCTACATCTAACACAAGGTAACAAAAGTAATTTATTAACTTTTATCAGTATTTTTTATGTTATAAATTTTTAATTGTAAAAATTTCAAATGGAACAATGATCGTTATTGTCTCAAATAATGAGAGTAAGGTACTATTACAGAGTCATCTGCAAGGCCTGGCTGTATGATTCCAAAGCAACAGGATTCATTTTAATATATCTAAATGCAAGGTAATATATACAGGTATCAAAAATGTAGATAGGACTTGCAAAGTGGAGGGCTCTGTCTTGAAAACTCGTGACTCTAAAAAGGTCTTTGGATTTAATCAGTAACCACTCCCTCAGCGTGATCTCTGGATGTGCAAAGGCAGAGGGATTTCCAGTAGGGAGATGACTGTTATTTATTTTATCATAGAGAAGAGAGGTAGTTTGGTTACAGCATATAACTACATATGCCATACACCTGTATTTAAGTAATGCACTTCACAGTGTGGAGTCCTTTATCTTGTTTACAAGAACCTCTCAAGGTCCAGATGCAGTGAGATAAGTTCAGGCTTGAAATAAGATGCCATTTCCCAGGAACATGAATGACTGAACATTCCAGTTGCATCTTGAGGAAAATATGGACTTCCATGGCTGTGAATCTTTTATGGTCAGATCTCTCTCAAAAAAACTACATTTTTATTTAGCTATTGGGAAGAATTCTTCAACTTGGGCTTGTGTGAAAAGGAGGTCCTGGCTGCCAGCCTTGCAGTTGGCAAACTCAGCCCTCAAGAATCCTCCCCTCCTTCAGGGTCCTGAGAAGACTGAGATAACTTACATGATCAGTGCTATAGTCTGAACCCCTGAGGTTTCAGATTGTTAAAAGTACAGCACCTCATACTTCAGTGCTTCAGACTTTCCTACACAGGATCAAAAGAAGTTTCCTTCTTTTTCAGAAATTTGGCTCCAACTGTATTGATTTCATTTCTGAGATTTGAGGTTTTGTTGTTGTCAACTATCCTTTGAGGTGTTAGAGATAAGTAGAGACCAAAGCCTGAGAAAGATGGACTACTGCTCTGAGATGGCACAGAAAATCCCCCTAAACTCTGGCTTGGTGCATCTTATTCACATGCTCAAACCACCATGATGACTGTACTTACATGTACAGGTCAGGCCAAGGTCTATGGGAGCAATCTGATTCTGTTTTTCTCTTTGTACGGGTTTTTTCCACTCACTTCCATTTCAAGGTCAGGGGTCAAAGTCTGACTACTGGGATCACTGGGAATATCACACTTTGTTCCTCGGTGGCACATCAAGCCGCCCTGCTCTTTGTGTGAGGCACATAAGCTGGTTTAAAGACCCAGCATTTTGGCTGTTACGAAGCGCTTGGACTTCCAGAAAGTATTTGGATGAAATTTTATGATCTGTAACATACAGAAGGCCAGATCAAATGATCTAATAGTCCCTTGTGGCCTTAATTTCTGCAAAGCTATGAAACTATATTACCAACTTATCTTGGCAAATGTAGTTCACTAACTTCGAAGATTATAAGCAGCGTGAAATCAGAGAATACCCTTTGCCAAAATACACTAGGAATGTCTTGTTATCTATTCATACATAACTTGTTCCAGATGAGATAAACTCTTAATACTGAGCTAGTGAGCTACACAATAGATTAAGCAGATATGCAAAAGAATGACAGACAGTAAGTTTTTTAGGAAACATTTTTTCCTTAGCTCAATCGATGTACTACATTGCTAATAATTCTCTATGGAGTGGTATTCTTCAGTTGATTATGTCTTTGCAATTGGGTGTAAAATACTACTGTTCGGATTTGTGTCCACTTTTTAACAAGAGAGAAAACTTCATCTGTCCCATGGATCACTGATTCATTTTTTCAGCCTGTGAAAAAAATCTCTCCCCAAGAACTCCCATTACTTTTGGCCTCTGCATACCAAACCCCAGCTACCTGGGGCTGAGCTTTCACATTTCTCAAACCATTTTCTGCTTGCCACCCTCCTGCTGGCATCTCTTCCTCACCCACTGAGAGCAGAATTAGCACTGATGGTGCAGACCCCTTGCTGCTCCACCTGGTAAGGATGAGCAGGTGGGCTGCCACCAGCACAAGCCCTGCCAGGAGATAACAAAACAACCACACAGAGAAGGTTCAGAGGCTGCCTTTTTGGTACTGCTACAAAGAATTTTGTCTTATCCAAACACCAGAAGCCATACAGCATACTGCTTTCTCTCTGAGTTGTTTCTCGAGACAGGGGTCCTGTTTTTCTAAGAGACACCATATATTTTGGCACTGTCTACCTTGGTGTGACATGTACAAACAAAGCCAGTACAACAGCCCTGCTACAATATTTAATGTTAAAACAAGTTTAAAGAGTAAACCAAATACTAGCATGGTCACTCTGCTTGAACTAACTTTTGATAGTTATTAGTGCTTAGCTGTTTCTCTGACATTATCAACATGGATAAAATCTCTCATTGGGGAAATTAAAAAGTACTAAATGCCAGTGACGGAAAGAAACTTTGTTACTTTAAATCTTGCATTAAAATGACAAGGCAATCAAAGTTTGACAAGACAAGCTAATTAGTATGCCAGCGATGAAATGTGAAGGATCTCCAGGGGATTGGTTCTGAAAAGTTTTATGTCATTTACAGGGCCTTTTTTTCAAGCGAATGTTGTCAGTTCTCATGGTGAAATACACAACAGTTGAATTTCATTATCTTCATAGAAATTAAGGATTAAATTCCCTTCACTATTTTCCAGTCCTCTTCTTTTTCCCCCTAAATACTACACTGAGTCTTACTTTACAATCAGAAATATAAACTCTTCAGGACACTAGTGCTAAACAGCTCTAGCGCTATCAATGAGCACTAGAAATCCTATATTTTTAAGTGGCAGTATGGTACTTACTGTGCTAGGTATTTCACAAAATTGTAAAATTATTCCCCTTTCCCAGAGAGCTTGTAGTTTTACATGTATGACAAGAATATCCTTCCTCTATAATATTTTTAAGTGCAACTTAGCTTTTCATAAGAAAATGTTAATATATTTTGAAAAGCTGCATATTGCGCCATGTACTGAAACCTGGATAAACAAATAAAATATATGGTAAATATACATATGTATGTGTTTTCTCAAAGATTTACAAGAACTTTGGACATTTCTATTTAAAGTGTTGCCTACTTACTACATTGCACTGTAGCTACACAACTTTTTTTTCTTCTTCAGTACAGACTGAATTGAATCAACTGTCACAGCGTAAACTGGGGCTTATGTTATACAAAAAGACTAAAATCCCAGCCTTTGGAAGGTGAATCATGTCACTTATCACCATCAGAAAACTTTGTTAATATGAAGTGACAACTGTGACGATACCTTCCCAAACGAAGAGCTCAGACACACTCAAAAGCTCTGAATATTAGGAAACAATTAAAGGAATGCACTCAAATGAAGCCTCAAAATAGTTTCATGAGCGCACATAACCTGATGGACCTCAACTCTGCTGACTCTTCTGACTGCCACAGACATGAGGCACACTCCTGCCGCACTAAGCAGGAGACTTCAAGAAATTCTTATTTCAAAATGTATCCAGAAGACAACAGGAGTATCTGGGATAGGTGTGGAGGATGAAGGTAAGGAGACTGCTCTTGGACAGCTGAAGGAACATAACAATGGACTGAGAAAAACAAGCCCTGCCTGAGAGAGGGGGAGAGGTTATGGGACTTTACAACTACAGCAGCCTCTCCTGGGGTGGGGAAGGGATTTCCCTGCAGACCCTCTAGGTGCATCCACTGCCCATGGTGAAGCTCTGCTGGACTGGAGAGATAGAGCAGGGAGAAGAGTTGTCAATGAGAGACGGAAGGCAGTGCAAGTTTATCCAGAAACGTTAAATATGACTCGCTTCTGTGCTGAGCGCTGCAGGGTCTGTCAGCAGAAGGGCAGAGTTTTATTCTACAGGGATTGCCCATATTCGGGTAAAAGTATTGTTAACATTTAGTAAGCCTGAGGTTGTTGGCATTAAGCAGGCTCAGTGAGAAGGATGAATACAAAGGCCCTGCTTTCCTTCCCCCACAAGCATATCCCCGGAGGGAAAGGTGCCCAACTTACCTTCCCTTTTGCTTCAGCTCTGTCAGCTTTTCTCAGCAATTAGGAAGCAAAGCAAATGACTGTAATCTGTTTGGGGATGATTCAGGGTCATATTTTAACGTCCAGGCGTGCAAAAAATATTACAGCCGGAAGACAATATTTTAAAGAATTTTTTTTTTTTTTTTTTTCTAAGGCGGAGGCAGAATTGCAAATCTGAGACATTAGACACTGCAACCAGCAGAACCCCACAAACACAAAATCCCATGACCTGGAGAGCATGTGTGTGCCTTGATGGCAAAACGCATTCTTACCTAGAAGTTAGCTATAACATGCAGGATATGTATTTTGTATATTTGTATATGAAAATAAACCATTCTTGATTTTTTTATTCACTAATACTTGATTCTTCATTATACATATGACTACACATATGCTTTCTTATTCTCCCTCATTTTTAAGTAAGAATTACTTAAGGAAACAAAACATGTTTTGAAGGACCAAGGTTCATATTTTTCTCACTTGTGAAAGACATGCAAAAAACTTGCACACTCTAAAAGAACTAGGCTGTACAGTAAAAGTCTCCAAGTAGAACATCACTTTTAAAAGGTCATTTCATTGAAAGTAAAATGAAAAGCAAAATTTAATAAGAAAGGAAGGAAAAAACATTGAACTCAAAAGGTTAATAATCTATCCTTTAAACAAAAAAGGCAATCTACTTTTTCTCATTAAAACCTGACACACAGCACTAACTGAGGAGATTATGTTGTGAAAACATACTGCATCGCACGGTAATGCTTGATCGAGATCAGCAATCAGGAGCAAAAAGAAAGCACTGTTTCGTGATTATAATAGCAAATTCTGGAAGACAACCAAATACATCATCTGGCAGCTCAACAGCTGTTACAGCTTGGTAGTAATACCTTGGCATTTGCTATAAGCTATAACTTGAAAAATTGATTTCTCATCTGCCAGAAACAAGAAAATGTTCTCCTTTTAACATTTCTGAAGTTTCTTTCACTAGAATACGCAGGTATTTGACCCACTTTTAAATTTTTCTCAGTTTTTACTCTTGCTGCAAAGCTAATTGTGTATCAATTTGATTCAAAAATAATCTTGAGGGAAAAATACCAGATGCAACTTAAATAAACAATGTGCATTCAGATAAATCCTGGTTTGATGACACACAGGGTAGTAGATAGCACAAAATATTCCTAATTGTCCTCCTTACTCATATTCAAAGCTGTGATCAAGTAGCCTTTATTGATACCTGCCTGAAAAAGAGCCATTTACAAAATAAAAGTTCAGTACCTTTCCATGTGTTTTGCTGTTAGCTGAACACACCTTCTTTTCCCAAGTCAGAGGCAGTACACAAGGATGTAGACTGAGATAATAATGCTGAGAATTTACAATACTTAACAAACCCAGTCTTTGAATTACTCCTGGGTATAGGATAGGAAGAGGAAGAAGGAAGATTATTGTAATTTTTGTAACTATACGAAATCATTAAAGCATTTGTTCTGTGTGTAGAGAGGCTCTCTGCAAAGATCGATTTTCTAAGCGCACAGTACTTTATTGACCTTAAAGGAAATATGCACCATAACAAGAACATGGGCTACTTAAAATCTTTTAGCATTTCAACTATTTCAGTTATTTTAGGGTTAAGTAAAAGCAATCCATTATAAATATCTTAGATTTTGGCATTCGATTTAGATTTTGAAGTGTCATAAACAGTATCTCTCAGGAATCAATATTCACACAGTACATCCACGGGGAAAAGAAACAACATATACACAAAGGTGGTATAAGCTATCAAATAGATCTCTACCTTTACGCCTAGTGCAGTTTTCTTGGCCTCTGCTTTTAATCTTGTAGCTCTTAACATAGGCCTGGTTTTCTTATAATCTTGTTTTCCTAGAGTAGAAAAGCACATTTAATGATGTAAAATGAATATAAAGACTATCAGCAATTATTTCAGTTGAAAAATCAGATTCTGCAGCATTTTGAAAATGTCCCACAGTCCAGCACTATAAACAGAAGCTACTCTGTAAGACAGTGGCTTGATCCACGGAACAAGGTTCCTTAAGACAGACGGTGTTAGCAACAAGCAAGAGATGATAAATCAGCGTAGAAGCCATTACTCCAGGGGGACATCAAAATACACGTGTGGATAGCCATCCACTAGTATGTTTATTAAACTGTTCAGTGAGCATCAGACAGCAAATAAGTAGATTAAAGGTTAATGACGTTTTTCCTTCACATTTCAATCAAAATGAAATTTTCATTGTAATTTTTGTTGGCTAGTCACCTCTAATGCATACAGAAATGTGTAATAAAGGACATTATGGTGAGAGTAAATCTTTCATCATTCTGAACCCGAACATTATTTGCAAGTATTGGAACTCAGAGACAAGCAGGTCAGACCAAGTAAGTGCTAATAAGACCACTGCTTCACACCATCTGCTTGTAGAAACATGTTACACAGTATCTTCTATAAACATCTTAGATGGACTTTTAAAAAATTACAGGGACTATCTCTTGTAGCCACAAAGAATGCAGCCAAGTGCTTGATTACTATGAGTCCATATGAACTGAGTACTGAGTTCAGAGGAGGACATGCAATGACTTAGAAATGGTATAAATCATTTATCTCAATAACAAAACCCACTTGATATCTCTCAGGGATATTTTTGCTGTCTGAAGGGCCTGTCACTGCTGTACTATTAACCATAGCTTCTTTAAGTCAACAGAAGTCGAGGTATGGCTACAGGCACAAGAGGAGGAGAAGGAAAAGAGGAATCTGTGAACAAACTGCTCAGAGCAGTAGAGCCTCACTACAACTACTCTGGCTTTCCAAAAAACTTCCTTTCCATTTTTTTCCCTCTAATGCATACATACCTTTTTGTTCTTTTGCCTGTTTCCAAAGCAGAAATGTTCGGCTGGTTTTAAACCATTATCTTTACCTAGTTGCACATTAGCTTTCATTATTGTTATATTCAAATAATTTAACCTTTCCTCTAAAATCATGACCAATAGTTTTGTGTATGCAACACTCCCATTTGCTCAACCAGATGTGATCTTACATTCATAATCAGTAGTGCAAACTTCTCATTTTATGGTCACCTTCAAAATGGGGATATTATAGTGCAGTGGCGAAATTCTGAAACATGAATTGGAAAAGAAAGGTCTTATCCAGTAATATACTGGATTCATGGAAACACTCTTTCTATCACTCTGCTCATATTCAATACAGAGCTCCTTTCTGTAGCATATTGTGGTGGCTGAACTCGCATTACAGATTTGCTTTCATTGTATAATCTCTCCTCAGCTCTAGGGATTATATATTGTGAAGGTCTCCATATTATCCTTTGGTCAGATATCATTCATAGAAGACCTAAAATAACTTAGAAAATACTCGATGACAAAAGGAAAAATATCCAAAACCATGTCTATTGGGGAAAAAAAAGGCATATATCCAAAATATCCAAGAAACCTTCTTAAAGGATGGAGTTAAAAGACAGAATGAATATTTATGTCTGATGCTCCAATATATTCATCCAGTCATTCTATCTCATTTGCAGGACAGGACCACTGCAGTGCTATTCTTCAGAAGTCAATGATATCTGATAACAGGATCCATCAGGAGTAATTTTTTTGAACAGTTAGGGAAAGAATTTCAGGCACCACCAAAATGGCTAATTCAAGAGATGAAGCAAGCCCAAAAGAGTATGTGTTTCTTCTTCCTAAAGTACTGTAGTCGTATGTTTGCTATGAAATAGTTAAAGAGCTGTCAGAATTTCCGTTATAAATGGCAGGAGTTTGTAACTCATAAAAATTCACTCCAGACTGAAATTTGGCATTGATATACCCCAGCCTTGAAATTTCTTGTTTGTTTGTTGGGAGCCAACTTTCAATAAAGTGATGCAGCTGTTCTTACTTACTTGCGGACAAACTATAGAAATCTATCCGAGATGTTTTAAGCATGAAAAATACCTTCATTTAGAAGTATATAACTGACAAGAACTAACTTCAATTTCAGTTCTCATAATTCAGGTTTGCTGCTCTCCTTTCTGGGGTAAATAAAGAAGGGCAATCAGAGATTTCCCTTCCAGGGATGCAATGGCATTAGATAATGAAAGCTAGAAAGCTTTGTAAGGCCCATTAGGAATAGGAAACAAGTCAGCTACTAAAACCCACCTCTCTTCCCGCCATTGCCCGTTCTCCCTCCTCCTCTCCAAGGCTCAGCTGTGAAGATGACACAAGCAGGCGTAAATATTGCACAGGAGACTCAGTATGTGCACTACCTCTATCAGCAGGACCAAGTCTATTCCTAGGAAAGAGAAAGCTTATTTGTGTTCTTTCCCTTAGTTTCAGGCACTCTGCTACTGTTTATTCCAGTATAGTGGCTATGGCTAAGACTGGATTCTACTTATCTACAGAATACTTCCAGACTTATATTAAATCTGATATGAACAACTAACCCCCCTATATAACAAATAGGCTATTTTAATAATGACTCTAGAGCTGGTAGTTCTCCAAATCTATGCACCTGCCATTAATTTACCACTCTCCTTGCTTAAATGTGATAGCCAAAAGGGAAAAAAAAATATGGTAGGGAAACAGTCTGAGTCCACCAAGTGCAAAAGTTTAAAAAGGGCATCTGTGGAGCTCTTTGTAATGAAAACCAGATTCAGCAATTGTACTAAAAGACTCTTAAAAACATCTGAACTTTCTGAGGCCTTGGGAAAGACGTTTGCACTACAGGACTATAAAGAACTATGAAATGCAAAGCCCCTACCACATGAATACTGATCATTACCACCTGGAAAACAAGCAGAAATAAATAATACGGGCTCACTACATTCTTTTGGGCCTGCAAATTCAACCAGTTGGAACACGTATATTCACACTCCCATGTCTTCTAGTTTTATCTCACTTATCCTGCAAGCTTTCTTGTACTTTTTTATCTGTCAGAGTCATCAGCTTAAGCTGTTTCTTCTTCTCAGGAAGTGACCATCAAAGCCAGTTAAGATGGAATCATCAGACAAAGCCCCATTTATCTGCTTTACCCAATGTCTATTCAAGACACTGAGTTTTCCTGAGGGAACATATGAAGGCAAGAAGAAGCCAAAGAGATAGAACTGGAAAATTTCCAGACGAAATCTTACTTTTTGTATTACTTAAGCAAAATCCTTTCCTCTTCTACTTCTCATTATTATTATCAGTTCATCATCTCTTCTCTCAAATTCCACTACCCCAGTTTCCTTTTTTTTTTTTTTTAACAAATTTGACACTTCTTTCCTTACAGCTTTTCCAGGTCCATCACTTTCTTTCCATTTTTAAGGCCAAAGAACTAGTCCATGATAAGGCAACTTTTCTTACTGACTCCAGCCATCACCTCTCTGCTTGTCCTGTCTTCTGTCAGTGCCTCCTAAGACCAAGTGCAAAGATCATCCACCCTCCCATTTCAGAGCTTGAAGTTTCCTTTGCCCTTTGGAAGCTCTCCAGAGTTCATGTCTCATCCCAACCCTTCCCTCCATCCTTCTTTCACAGTTTTTTCCACTCCTTTGATCGCAAAGTGACCACAGTAGCAGCTGAATTGAGCTGTGTCCTGTTTACAGACACTGCTTGGGAAACTTTCCACAGGTAGAAGTAAAGACTTCTCTATTAGCTGTAGGATTACAAAGGGGTGAAGATAAGGTGAAATATAGGGACTTTCTGAGCTACTAAAAAGAACTGTATTGTGAAAAATGTCAAAGTGTCTCCCTCAGAGCTAATATTAGGGATTCATACAATATGCAGCTTGAGTTTGTTTCTCCTGATGTAACTAGGATTAAAAATCTACAGGTTTCACAAGATTTTTTGTGATTTATCTCTACTCACAAGGGAAACTGAGATCCCATATATCTTATATTCAATAGTTTTAATAACAGATTAGAGACAATCTGGTCTTGTATATTCAGTATTGCTTTTAACTAAACCTCCAATGACACCATGATTAATGCAAAACTTGAAACTAAATAATACATATGACCTAGACAAGTTCATTAAGTTCTGGGTGACCGTTTATTTTTTTAGTCTACACAAATGCTGTGACATTAGCAAGTAGTATGCATAACACTGTACTTTTGCATACATACCAAGCTCTGTTATACATGTAACTGAGAATGCAACATGCTGAGCACGTATTTAAGAAAACTGACTACATTTAAGATTGTTTAAAGATGCTGCAGTTTAAGATATAACCTGAACAAATCTACAGAATAACATCACGAGAAAAAAAATTAGATTCCCAACCCTTCTAGATATTTACTCTTTCATTCTAACAATAGCTCATTACTGGAATTGAATAACAGACTAAAGACTGCCTCTCTGTTTTTCAATTCATCAGGCTTAAGCAGAAACAGGACTGCATCTTTGGCCTTTGTTGATGCTGCTGTCCAAGCTTATTATCATATGAATATCTAGTTATTGTTTTATAAATGTTCACATTTCAGGAGCTCCCTGCTTTCTTTTCTCTCAGCAGACTTTACAATATCCACCTTCATTATCATCATGTGGCAGCATTGCTCTTCGCCTGCATTTGCTACTTTAAAAATTAATGCACTGCTATTTTCTGAATACTGTACTGTGTAAGCTGCTTATGAGTACATTATGCTATCAAGCAAGCACATGCAGAAAAGCTTCCTAAACTGTTATTCTTTCAATGAAAATACAGCTGGTTCTGCTTCAAAGGCACTTCTTTTCACCTGCAAATGGACTTGCTCCTACACTTATTCCTCAATTCATTGTCTTTTATTTGTGTCTGCAAATCTTTAATTGCCTTTAATTAGAAAAAAGTAAATTCAGTGCTTTAATCTTGCAAATACATTCAATCATAATTCTGTCTGGGATGAATACCAAGTTCTATTCACTGACTGATCTTTATAACAAAGGTATATAAATTTATTGTCCGTTTATATAGACCACACCAATTAAGCCACAATGGAAAAGCAAATAGATAAGAGTCAAAATATTTGAAATGAGAAATGTGCAATCTAAATTTAATTACTCAGACAAATTATTTGAAGATGAGTTATTTACAGCATGCCAAAAAACCTGACAGATAGTAAAATTTGCTAATCAACATTACAGATTTAAAATTCCTTTCAACACTCACTATAATTTGTAACAACCAACAAACTGCGTCCTGAATCTTTCTATGCTGTTATTATTGTCATAATCAAAACATTAGTAAGACATTTTCCATACAGTAGCAATCCATTTCATATGTTAAAGTATTATTTAAGTTGTAATAAAACTACAACTACTGAGTAAATTTTAGTTACCAGTAGTCTTTTAACTAAAGTTCATTAATGTAACTGATCCTGAAACCCATACTGAAATGTATACATAGCTAATTAGAAACTAGAGAGAGACTGTGGCAAGCTTTACTGTCAAGCTGGAAGTGTCAAACTGGTACTGTCAAACATGCAAGACATAGAAGGTGACTGAACGACAATGCAAGACATAGAATGCACCTGACTTCAGTTTTAGGTGATTGTTTGTTTAGGTCTCTCTTTACTTTCCATTGAGAGACTTCTCCAAAGAGTGAGTGACAGAAGTCTAGGACAGCCTAAAGTGCTCCCTAGCAGCACCTATTTTACTGTCATCAACAACAGAGAGAGCCTAGAAATGTTCAGCACTCAAGTCAGGTGGGTTGGTTTCACCTCTAAGGTTAAACAGAATAAATCTGAGCCAAGAAAACTAGATCTAAAGGACAAGTGGAGAAGGAGAACCAGTTTCCTGCATGATTTTATCTGGACTCTCAGGACATTTGTGGATATGGCCAAATTACTTTTGAAGTAAATCTTAAGTATTACTAGTACTATAGAGAGAACATCACAGAGCCACAAAGAGACGGTAATATGCATCTAAAATCACAGCTTGAATTCCACCCTTGCTCAGCTATGCCATGGTGTTTCCCAAACCAGTAAGTTATGTCTGTACTACAGAGCCACTGTTGTGAACATGTTCCATAATTATTACACTGCTTCTTCTGAACTGTTCCTGTGTACCAGGTATGGCCCCTGGGGCTTTAAGCTACAGTCTCATAGATTAGTTTAGGTTAGAAGGGATTTCTGGAGGTCATCTGGTCCAACCCTGGGCTCTGAACAGAGCCAACTTCTACACTGGATCCAATCTGAAAGTGACCTCTAGTTGCTCAGGGAGCTAGTCTAGTTGAGCTTGCCTAGCTGAGTTTTGAGTATTTCCAAAGGTGGAGATTCCACAACCTCCCTGAGAAACCTTTTCCAACATTTGACCATTCAATGTGTAAAAACATTTTTCTCCTACCTAATTGGGATCTCTATGTTCTAACTTGCCTCTTGTCCTACCACTGTGCACCTTTGGGAAAAGTTAGGCTTCACCCTGTCTGTAGCCTCCTATTAAATATTTGCAAGACATGTAAGAGATGTATAACATCTCAGCTGAGCCTTCTCAGAGCTGAACAAACCAGCACTCAGCCTTTCCTTGGTACACCCTGTGCTCTAGATGGTCATCTTGGCCCTTCACAGGATTCACTCTAGTATGTCCATGTCCTCCTCCTAGTTTTCTTGGAGATGGGCTAGGCATTTGCCTTTTTCCAATCATCAGGGAATACTTCCCTGGATCCAGCTAAATAGCTGACAACTCAGGGAGAATTTGGCCATAATGTCTAAAATACCTTAATGTAACTGAAGTAATGTAATGAAAGTCCACCAGAGGAATTCAGCAGGGTCTGTGTGGCAGGTGCACCTGCCCAATGAAAACAGGGCTCCTTGGCTGCTGAAGTGCAGCAGCTCTTGATTGCCTTTTGCTCTCGGGGCTTCATGGTAGTTGCGGCCTTTGGCCAGTAGGAGCCGCTACTGACTACAGATCAGATTCAGCCTGGGTATAAATGGAGTCCCCTGGGGTGGCCATTTTGGGCTTGTCCTCTGGAGTAGCATGCTGTTGTAGGGGACTCGTCCCTTGGGTCAGGATGCTGCCCAAGGAAACTCCCTGAGGTGCCTTGGGTCGGGATGCTGCCCTGAGAAGCTCCTCAAGGTTGAGAGCCCTCACTTGTCAGGTGAGTGATAGTGTTCTGGGTTGTCGTTAAACCCTAGAAAATGGTGCTTTGCTCTGTATTTTTAATTGTTGTTAAACCCTAGGAAGTTATTCTGTTCTTTCATGGATATCTGAATGTGTAACTCAGTAGCTGCAGAGGGTTAGTTAATTGTGTCGACAATAAATTTTTAATTTTTGGTGGTTGGTTGTTTATTTGAGAGTCTCTGTAACAGTCTGTAAACAGCAAGTCAATGGACTAAAAAGTTCAAATCAGTCTGTAGTTTCAATAGTTCCATAAATTTATAATAATTTGGTTTTTAATAGGAGGGAATATAAATTTTTTTTTTCCCTATGTGCCCTGGAACTCCTCAAAAGTGGGCTCTATCATCTCGTACACAGCAACAGAATTTTTATTTAAGTGCCTTTGTGGCAAGTGGGAAAAAAAGTGTTTTCTCAAGTGCTCTGTAACATCACCCAGATCCATAAAGGTACCCAGGGACCTAGCTTCTAAGGTGCATGTACAGAAGTGTATGACTAAATATCTTTGAGACATTTTAAACCAGTCACTGTATATTCATTGAGTAACAGAATTTCAATCCAGTGAAATTCTGCTCACATACAACACATCTTAAACATGCATGACTCATCAATAACATGGTAACTCTAAAACTGGAAATCACTGTTTATTTAGGATGTTAGAGGAATGTCAAAAAAACAGAATTCCCCAGGAGTTTCAGGCCTAACCTCACTCAAAATCTGACAGCAAATAACACATTGGTAACAGTGTTATCATCCACATTTGAGAATCAGCAACAGAACTCTAGCTCGCATCTATGTGAACAAGGGCATTTAATATTGTTTTTTGTGCTCTTAATGTCACACAGATGTATTCAACAACCATTCTTTTCCTGAAAAGCAGAAGTGAGACTTCTTATTTTTAATTGCTGTGATTCCAAATGGAGTTTTTGAAACCTTAGCTTAACAGAATTATTTTGATATGTTTTATACTTACTCAAGAGTATGTCTGTACTCAGAAAAGGCATGAAAACCCCCCACAGCCTCCCTCTATTTTATTCAGGTTTAATGGCAGCTCAAATCACTGACCATTTTTCAATCTTGAGAGACAGAACAGCTTGACACTAATAATACATTTGCAAAGGACACATCATCATTTAACACAACATTAAGTGCTCAGGGACAACTTTTTACCGTAGACACAATGTGTTCTGAGCTCAGGGTTGACATTTAATGCTACAAAGATAATCCAGCCAGTCATTCATGAGGGGTAAATTAATTTTCAAGCAACTATATTTCAGCTTTAAGCCTACAAGAAAGATGCATTAAAATTTATAAATTCCTTTTATGCTGCATGCAAGATTAAAAACCACCAAAATATAAAACATTAAGTATACCAAAATATATGCATTTAATTATTGCTATCTTTCCCTGATTCCAAAACAGAAGTCTAGTAATATTTGTTAAATATAATATTCTAACTGGAAACAGAATCTCTTAGGAAATCCATCAGAATTTGCCATGAGTTGCCATGAAAAGCATAATTTCATTACAAAAATGCTTTATGTTTAAAATTTGTATTAGACATCCATTGAAAGTAATCAGTAATTAAGAATATATTTAAATTAGAACCTTTTCTGATACTACTTTTAAGGAATATTTTTAAAATCTATATAAGCAATTATGAAAAGAAATTCAGGAAGCTGGTTATCAATAATGTACAAAACAAAATAACATCAATAGTTTAAATCAGCTAATTAGTTACATAATTTAATTGTTTTCAATACCTGTAGAATATACTTAATTTTAACTGCAAGACCATACTAAAAGATCTGAAAAACAGTGCTAAAAATACTGATGCTTTTTAGATACTATTTGATGGGCAGTGTTTTTACACCTTTCAGTGCTAAATCACCTTTTACAATATTTTGCTCAAGCCCAACAGGTGCATGCCTACAGCCATTAAAAAGTAATAGCTCCATGTAAAAGGTGTATCTTCAACACACATGATGGCACTTCTTCAATTAACCTTTCTAACAATCTCCTTAACATTTCATACTCAAAAAACCCAACTCTGAAAACATTAAATACCTTTCTTAAAAATAAAGTAACACAATTAATTTGAAACAGATCACTGGGTAGGTGTTTCACTTTTTTTCTTCTCCACCTACATAATATATATTTGCACTGATGTGTATGTGTAGTTTTGAGCACATTTTTATTACTTTGCTATGGAACAGCTACTAGTAGTTGCACTGTCATATAAACAACCATGTTTTAGTATAAATTCTGAAAATGAGAGAAGTAAAACAAATGTTACTGCTTAGGAGAGAAGTACACACCACTAATGCAGTTAAAAGCCATATTTTTATCAAACATCTGATTAGATGATTTTTGGACAAACTATTTTGAGGGGTGTGAAAAAGGCAGCATAAGGCATGGTAAGAGGGACACACAGCACACAAAGAGTCTTTCTGCCTTTCTGAGGCAGACTGTGCCCAGCTCTAATTTGGCTTACGCTGATTTTATAACTTTGTTGGCTGCAAATAGAAGAAAATGTGATATACCCTGAAATAAGTGGAAACAGACTTATGGTCAGAGCTTTCTAGTAAGACATAGGTAGCACATAGCACCATCATTCCAGAGCTGCAAAAGTCCTGAGCATGCTCTTCTGATCTTTGCCATCTCTCTCCCTAGAAGCCTCAGACTTTTTTTTAATATATCCTGTTTGAAGATGTACTCATAGCTTATTTCATAGGGGAAAAAGCTGAACAGGGAGGGATCTCCCAGACAGAAACTAAGTACTAAAGACAAGAGAAAGAGAAATGATTATATTGTTGTCATAGATAGCCACTTGGAGGGCACATCCAGCAACCATGTTCCACACAGGGACTACAGAGTCACAGAAAAACAGGTCCTTAAAAATGGAAATGGCATAGCCTCACTAGCTCACCCCCAGTGCTTCATGAGGTTTATCATTAAAAGTTTCCTCATGTCCAATATCTAACTCAAATATTCTATAGCACGTTACTATTTGTCATATCCACCACAGACTTGGAGGACAGTTGTTTTATTCCCTTCTTTGCATGAAGATTTTATATATTTAATGACAGCCATTACACCTCTCAAGTCTTCTGCTCTCCATATTGAACATGTCTTTCAGTCCCAGTTCTTCGGTCATTGTTTTCTCAGCTCCTCTTGCTCTCCTCTGGACTTTTTTTCTGACCTTTGCACAAAATTGAACACAGCACTTCACCTGAGGCCTTACTGATACGTTTTATGTATATACTCTGCTTATACATGCAATCACAGTTTGCCTGTGACTCTGCTCACTGTACAAACCCTTTTTCCAAAATTATTGCCTAAGCTTTTCTTATGCATATTCAGCCTGTAGGTTGGTTATTTATATCAAAGTTAAGAATCCTGCCCTTTTCCTTGTTGGATTACATTCTATTTTTCCAAGCCATTTCATCAGTTTCTTAAATTTAGTTTGAATTTTAAACTCTTATCACTTCACTGCCTCCTATCCCGGTATAATTTGCAAACCAAATTCATCATCCCACTTGCAGTTAAAAATTTGGGTTCAGGACAGACTACTATGGTTCCTTCATTACACCTTTACAAACAGACAATAAACCATTAATAACTACCAAGAACAGCTTTCATATCAGTTTAGTACTGATCTTTCAGTAGCTTCATATTCATGTGTCTCTGTTTACCAGAATACCTCGTCAAAAAGCCTTGACAAGCTCAAGGCATATGGTACTTCTTCCTTTTCTCCATTGATAAGGCTTGCTACTCTGTCAGAGAAGAAAACTGAATTGATTTGACAAATCACATTGGCTATGGCTTACCTCCTTGTTGCACTGTAGGTGCTTACAAGACATTGTCCCTGTCCTGAAGAGCTTACTGTGAAGAATGAGGAAGCTGCATTCAATAATTTATGAATATTATATGTCCCATCTGTTTGCTTGTTATTGTGATGCTGGCTTTATAATTACTGAGGTTAGCTCCAATAAAAGCTAGCCTGTGCTTAGGCAGGAAGGTAGGAAAATACTACCAATAGTTCTCAACTGAGAGCACTTAAACAATAAAGGAAAATATAGACTGATGACCAGGTTGACCAATTCAGTTGCCCACCATAAAGCATATCCATGAAACACATGTTCCACAAAACATCTCTGTTCTCCTTATCCCTGTTAACTACTTAGCCAGAAATCTCTCCCATTGTCTTAAATAAATTACTTTTTTTTGACCTTAAATGAACAGGAGCAACTGAGGTCATAGGAGAAGTCAAAGATTCCCTACTGGGTTATTTTTTAAGAAAAAAAAACAACACACACATAAATGATTCTAAGACCATGATCAAAAGGAAAGCAATACCCCCTTTACTCTTTCCCCATTGAGGAAAACCCCTTCAACAGCATTAGCCTATCTGAACAAGCAAGAACCGCTTCCAGACCATGTCTCTGGCAATAAATTTAACCTCTTGAGCATATGAACAGGACCAAAACAACATCACTGAGTTTTTCACAACAGTGGCTGCTGAATAAGCACCACAGCATCACCAAGTACTGTAATAATAATATTAAACCTTTTAGATAAAGGGTCAGTGGTGTTTCAGGAGAGGAAGATCTCCCTCTCTCTGCTGTAGTTAATCCCACAGTACCCTGATGTGTCCAACCTTATTAGATGACTACAGCCTGTCCCTGGGGGATGTCACAGTGGGACTGTAACACCACATGGATCTGGAGCCATCCCTTCTCCTGTGCCCCTGCTCCTCCATGAGCACCCTCCCAGGAGCCACAGACCTCCCCAATGAAACCTGACCAGCTGTTCTTCTGTGGGACTTTACTTAGATGAGGGATGGTGACAGCTAGTCCAGGAAGGGAAGGACACAACCTGTCACCCACAGTTTCCTTTTCCCCAGCTGGAACAGAGGTCAGGTCTTGGGCATGGCACGGGAAACCTGAGCAACACGGAGAACAGACAAGGCCATATGAAACAGTACAGGACTTCCACTGCGGATAGCACATCGCATCAGTTTCTAACAGTTTCACAGTTTTCTGTTCTCACACACAATAGGATGGAAGTATTTGAATGGTATTAGTATGTCACCCGGAATTAAATCATATATCAGATGTTACGAAAAACAAAAGCAGACAAAGAACTGATTGCAGCAATGAAAGATCATGGAAAAAGTCTCATGATGAACCAGGCACAAAGCCTCAGATACAATGCAGCTCAGGATAAGCTAGGGTCACTTCTCTCCAACACCTGACTTGTTGAGCTGAAATCCCATTTAATGTTAGCCTGTGTCCTTGCTGTCAAGATTAAAAACATTCTTTGCTTCAGATCAACTCACTATTAATTCGCCTCTCATTACAACTTGCTAAAGAAAAGCTTCCCAAGTCTGAACCAAACAAGGCCTGGACTGGAGTTGGAACGTGTGGGTAATGGACTAAATTTACAGATTTAGTCCAAGAATGGGATTCATGGCATTCACCTACAAGTGGAGAAGTTGCAAGAGCTGAGAGGGATATCCCATGAATGATCACAGCCACATTTAAAAAGTGAAAGCATAGGGGAGGGAAGAAAAGACATGTGGGTGAAGAAACCTGCATGAGGTCAGGCACGAGAATAATGGCATAACCGTGAGCCTGAATGCCTTAACTCCTGATCCAGTGTCTTATCCAGTGGATAATGCTTTTCTCAGAATTGAAAATAAATTGGATGCTGTCTGCCAAGATGCAGTAATTCCTTACTAAGTCATATCATTCTAGACCAGCTGTATATTACGAGACCATCCCAAAATACAAGTTGTAATTCATTAATTCTGCCTAAGTAAAAGGTTTCCAGTAATACTGTCAGCATTTGCAGTTCTCACTTCAATGAAGCATATTGCGAAGGATGCTTTGTCAGACCTATATATCACTGTCACTCCAGGAGTCAACGCACTGACAGTCTTAGCAGAGGTGGATGTTACAGGATACTGTGAAAGTGATTATGTAAGATGGAAAAGCAGGTTTTTGGAGTCTCACTCCAGCAATGCAGAAATCAGAGGCTTTTAATGGAATTAGTGGAGAAGGGAATATCTCTTGTACACATCACCATTATCCCTTGGGATCCTAAAATTACTTATGAGGAATAATCTCTCCAACTCACTCATAATTTTAGCACTCCTTAGAACTACATATCTTCAGTTCGCCCATAATTTCAACTTCTTTCCTTCAACAGAAACACCACCTGACAGGTCTTAACTAAAAGTGAATGACAGCAATAGCAGCTTACTTAAAAGTGTAAAGGAAATGCATATTTATGAGCACCCAGAGTAATGGTTTATGGACCTCAGAACTAAAAGTGTAATAAAGTCTTGAAGGCATATTAGGAGACACAATTTTACCTTCAAAAGCCAAACTGGGCTACAGCCAGTGATGAAAGCCATGTTTGTCTTAAGATAATAGGATAGAGGAGCCTGGCTAACTTTACAATTTAACTTAATTTTTCTAGACATACTACTCCATCCTTTTCCTTTTCTGAAGGCTCATAGAAAAGGAACTACAGGTGTGTGCATGTAGTGTATTAACACATGTAAAATAATGGCATCTTACTTCTGATTTCAGGACTGGAGTTGCTGCCTTACAAGTGAATGTCTCATACCACTAACAAATACTGCAGTCTTCCAATATATTATGAAGAATAGCTAGACTTTACTTCACACCTTCTCTTTAGGCATATAAATTTGTCAAGTAACTTAAATGTTGTATTTTTCCAATCACTTTGCCATCAGAGTAATGGTAATGATTTTATTTCATCATTTGCACCAGCATCAGTGCTCTGTTCATGTTTAGCCTCATTTTGGACATGACTATATTATAAACAATTTAAATATTGAAAGGCATGTATTTAAGCAATTTATTCAAAGAAACAAGGATTGCTCCCAGGATCATTTTCTCCAAAACTTAATTCCACAGGATCATCTTTTAAGTATGCTGCTTCTTGTAGGAAACACAAAAGCTAGAGAGACTGCTGAGGAATATAGTGTACCATCTGGAAAACTATTTGATTAGAGCAAATAAAGCATGAGCTGTTTTCTATTCCTGAATCTTCCATAAAATTACTGTATGACCTTGGGAAATCTCTTTTCCTTGCAAGACTTCGGTACTCATGAAAAACTTTGAGATCCTGGTTTAATGGTGTAACAGAAGTGAAAAATACTCATGAGTGTTATCTATTAGAGATGATACTCTAATGGCCTACATTAATGTCTTTTTCAAGATTTTAAAATTACACATGCAAATATAATGCAAAACAATTTAAAAAGTACCTGAAAAAGTAACCAAATCTGCTACTGACCCTTAAAGTGATTTTCTTATTCATTAAAAATGCAGATACAAAGCAATTTCAGTTTCTGGAATTAAAAACATACAGAATTAAACAAAAAAATAACTTTCAGCTATGCTTGTTTTTTCACAAACTGTTTATGTGGACACTGCTCTATCACAAGGTCCTGCGTAAACCCATGCCTCCCTCCCTCTTCCCTTGCTGAAGAAATCCCTTTGTCTAGAGTCACCTAGTGTGGCCTAGCAGGCAGTAACAGGACACAGAAATTCAGCCATGCATCTCCAAGGGCAGCGGGCTCCCAGCAGTCAGGACAGGCATTGCTCAGGACAGATGAGAGAGGTTGTTAGCAAACTACTTCAACAGTCCTCTATTGACATTTCTTGCTCTGATTGATTCCATTCTTTAAATATACCAGAAAGGACACATTTATTATACATAGCATGCAGAGTGAAAAAGAGTCAATGTATTTGTTTTTGAAAGTCAATTTTCAGTTCCTCAAAACCTAGAGGTTTGTCTTGCATTCAGAGTGGATTGTTTTTCTAAATGTCTCATTTAATAAATAGATAGATACAGAAACACAGAACAAAACAAAGCCACACACCCTCCCTATGGCCTGTTTTTTAACAGTTCAATTACTTAGAAGAAAAGAGACAACTTCACTTTCAGTGAAGTCCTTATGACAGACATACGTTTCCTAGATCCAAGAAAAAGCCAGTGAATCTGATTATGCCATGTTTAAGAATTTGGCACAGGGACAGGGATTATGCACAAGCAGAACAGAGGACATTAAATTATTAAAACAAAATTACAGCAACTAACATATGAGTGAAACATGCATGCAGTGAAGATTTACATTGAGTTACTTCTCAGTTCTTTTGGTGCAAAATCCAAAGGTGTGACAGAAGTACAATGCTTATTTAATGCTCATGTTACAACCAGTAATTTTTTTCTTAGAATAAAAGGGCTACAGAGTGTGGCAAAAGGACTCACTGACGGTTCACTCCATGTGTGCTAGTGTTTTATTTTTATAGTTTTTCTCCACAGAAATATTATAGGAAAAATCTTTAGGCCTCCACTTGTATTTTTAATACAGTTCAAAGGCAAGCACTGAGAAGTCAAGGAATAAAATACAAGTTGTCTGCTTCTAACATATATACCACAATAGAGAATTTCATGAATTTTTAACTTTATGATAATGTATGCTGATCAGAAGCCCCTTCCTCTTTCAGTAGCTAAGTAAATATGCACAATAAGACTCATTGCTCAAGTTGTATGATGTGCAGTAAATGAGGCAAGGAACCAACGGAAGATGACAAATGCATTTATGGTTAAGGTAATAGATGAGGACCAGAATAACTTTTCCTCTCTCAGGTATGACCTTGGAGAAGGCATGCACGTTTTGATTCATCGAATGTGCAAGTAGTCCTAGATAAGAGTCTTCCTTCTTTTGGGTTAGGAAAAGTGCAGAAATTTGATGATGGCAATAGTCTTACCTCATTCTTTTCCAAGGCCAGTATCCCACACCATGATCAAATGGCAGGTTTAGTTAATATGTCCCTGATATGTTAGTGACCAACAGTGCACATAAATACATGTGCCTTGATCACTTTCTACTCCCTGTGTTTACCCAACTATAACCTACTCTAACCATAATATCATCCTATTCCAAGATTTACTGCAAATGAAGCTCTTTCAGTGTCCCGCATACTGGTGTGCAATTCCAAGTTCCAAGCAATTTTATGATGAAGATTTCAGTAATGCTTAGTGCTGCACACCCACATAAATTTCTTTCAAAATGTGCTAAGCCAGGTTTAAATAATTCTTGGGGTAAGATTGATTTTGCATATGCTGTTCAATAAATAAATAGATAGGTGGAGAAGGAAAACTCCACCTAAAGAAAGTACTTGAGTCAGTGATGTATGCAGTGAAGACAGCCCATATGTCACACATGCCCTTATTGCACAACCTTTGGCACCTCCTGTAAACTGTTTTCAAACTCCACCTATTTACTTACTGAATGAAATACGTTTCCAGGTTCCTTGACAACCTACAAATACTCTGCGTTTCTCTTTTCTGCCCCCCCTGGAGATGAGCTAATTGCTAGAAGTATTTGGTATAAACCATGTTTTAGTTTCTCGTTGACATTTTTTGATTACAAGAATGCCTGAGTCACATGCCAGTGGGACATGCTGCAACAGCTAGGGCCAAGGGGTGACATAGGAAAGACCTGTCAAAGATGGACAACTGGGGATCCTCCAAGAAATTGCACACTATACTTAGTACTAGACCATTAAATACTGCACTTCTGTAATATAAAGAACAAAACCAAAAAGAGCAGCAACACCAAATGTATACCCAGCAGTTTATTTTAAAACCCCCAAAACAGGAAAAGATGATGCTGTGGAAATGTTTTGACAGTTTCATCACATTATGTTGAGAGCACAGGCACTGAAAAACAAAGGTTAATGTTATGATCAAAATGTGCCCCTTTTCCCTCATCTCTTTGCTTTCAACCTGGGCTTTCAGCATGAATTTCATATCGCCTTCAACAAAAAGGAAAAAGCCTGTGAAATTCAAGATTATGTTTTCAGTTCTCGATTTTGGTGAAAATATTCAGGATTAATTTTTCCATAAGTAAAACTACAGTCAAAAAATTATGGTAATCTTTCCAAATGCATTTTCTGGCTATAAATATCTTGAAAAGCTGCTCCACTTCACAGTGAAACTTTGTCCATATGGAACATATGACTAGGAAGGACTTGGTGAACTACTGAAATCCAGTACTCAGTCAGTGAAGACACCCATATCATTCAGTTTTGTTCAAAATTGATCACAGAAAATGATCAGCTGGAAAACAAGTTAAAGCTCTGGGGTTTTTTTTTTTGGGTCTTTAGCCCTACCAGTAGGACATTGCTTAAGAAGCTTGATCTTCTATTGGTAAGAATATTGCCTTATAATTTCCAGCTTCTTTATGGAGAATTTATACACATTTACAGACGGGATATATATCAACTGTTGTCTTTCCCAAGTGTTTACTCCCAAAACATTCACTGAGAGAAACAATATTTGTTTTAGTTTGTGTTCAGCTGTGCTAAACAAGGCTCTTCTTGATCACCCTTGCAGTTCCTTCAGCATCTCTTTCACTTTTGATTCATCTTTCTCAAACATGGATGAGCAAAGCAATACTCGGTACTTCAAACACACTGTCTCCAATGCCCTATTTAACGGGTTTAATATTTCTTATCTCTACTTTAAATACATACAAGGATAAACAACACTTTTTTTTTCACGACCATGGATGATCACTGGAAACAAGGGGACATTTCCTCTAAGATATCTGGCCAATGAACTAACAGCATTGGTAATGAGCTAGCTGGTCATCAAAGATATAAGCCATGTTTTAAGATGCGATGCAACCCACCCTGGTGCTCCCATACAGCGATGTATGACATGTACCATATAAAGTTTTTTTTTTCTTCATCTCTCCATGCACAGGAGTGTACTGAGCAGCTCTGAGAACCTTTTCTGTGGTAGGACTCTATGCCACTACCACTCTAAGCAAATATTTCCAGCATTTCAGAAACAAATGAGAGTAACGGCACAGAATGTCAGAATCATTCAGGATAGAAGGGACCTCTGGAGGTTGCCTACTCTAACCAGAAACTAGGCCAGGCTAACTTCAAAGTTATATCACATGGCTCGGGTCTTCATACAACTCAGTTTCAAAAATTTTCCAGAGATCCACAACTTCTTTGGGTAACCTGTACTGGTGTTTAGACTCCTTTAGCATGAAACTTTTCCAAAATTATTACTAAGTTAGCAACATACACAATTCTTTGATAGTATTTTGACAACAGAAAACAAACAGATCATGAAGAAACATAATAAGCCTTTCCAGCAGCTAAATGTTACTCATTTTATCTTCACACTTATGGACTGGATTTTGCTCCCAGTTACAAGGATGAGCATCTGAAATAACTTTGTTAACCTGTCCCAGATCTCCACCACTGTAAAATCCAACCTTCCTACTCATGGCCTTTTCACTATAAGAAGTGTTCCTCTTCAGACTAAAAATTACCTGAAGGGTAGATGGATAAAGAAAAAAGTTAACACTGAACTATAGTTTTAATTTCTTTTTTTCTCTCGGTGAGAGAAGTAAGATGGGGAAGACAATCCTCTGCAGACTACTTTTTTTCTGCTTTTGCCACAGCCAAAATATTTTATTCTCCCTCTCTGAAGAGCACATGAAAGCACTTCCTTCTTTGTAATTTTCACGATGATTACTCATTACAGTTTGATAGTTTTCTCTACACAAACACAACAGGTCATATTTGTTTTTTCCATTAAGCCATTTGGACAGAAACTCCTCCATGGAATATATGATATGCGGTCTGCGGTTTTCCAAGCTGCCTATCAAGATACACGGGAGCCTCCTGTGTTACAGACATGAGTCTGATTTTCTTGTAACTCTACCAATCGTTTCCATCTGGTATTGTACTTAACAGGTTGATTTTCTGAGACACTTCACACTATGAAGTATGTTAAGGATTGTACCTTCAGTTCTATTTGATTTGCAATTTATTCAATGTTTCTCCCTGTGCAGTTCATTCTACTTTGCACAGTCCCCATCTATTCCAGAAAAGGCACAGTGGACCGCAGCCTATCTTTTCTGGAAAGTATTTCTTCAGCTGTAATCTCACTAGTCACTTCACTCAATTTCTTTCTAATGTTTGGTAGGCAAAATACACTGTACTATACCTGAACATTATGGAAAAGGCTGTGCCAAAAAGAACTGCGTTCAGGTTTTGCTGTGTCTTCCACATGTATGGAACACAAAATCACTGTTCACTGCAGAGAGTGTAAAATACCTCTAAAAATACATGGATTAAACTTTCATAGTTATTATTCATAAAGCAATTCATCCAGTAGGACTGTTCTGACCTACAGAGGCCACTGGACTGAAATCAAAAGTGATTCTAAGAAGTTGGGAGAAGCCTATACAGGAAATGAATCCTTCTTACACTTCTTAATCTATTCAATCTGCATGTTTACAGAATAAAGACTCTTCTTAGACTCCCCTGCAGGGTGGCTTGGCTTTGCAATATGTTCAACAGCGGTACTGGGTTATGGTACTTGTTGGCCTGAGTCTCGCCACACACTTCAGTCCCTACAGTGCACCGTCCTGCTCTTTGATGCTTATTAGCTCAGTTTGTGCATGCAGCCAGATGATTAAGTAGATCACGGAACTGATTCAACTAAAAAACTGCCCAGCTTATCTTTTTATTCAAGCTGGATCAAAATGGCACACAAACAGCTGTGCCATCCCAGAGGATGGTAGAGACAGGTAGGTGTTGCTAAAGGTCACTTTGCAATGTCAAACTGTACCCTCTGGCTATCTGGTTGCAGGTGTACCAATATACCATACAACGCCAACAGGAACTGGAATTCAATGGTCTGCACACTCCAGTTGTTACAACAGTCCCCGGCACAGTTTGTACTCAGAGCAGCCCTCTCCCGGACAGTTCCTACACATGTCTCAAGAGTTAACATAGACGTGGAGCAATTTACAATAAGCAGTTTGCAAGCAGACACTCTGTTTTAGGCATAGAAGAGTTTCACAGTATGGTCAGGGTCATTCAGTGCCAGTTGGCCTCTGTGCCAGAAAGCAGTACCAGACGTTTAACCTGTAAGCATAGACAAATCACCAGCCCGAAATCAGACCTTTCACCCATTAGAACAGAAGCCTACAGAGATGATCCTTACACGTCCCCACTCAATGCCTGCAAAACTCCTGGGAGGCCCCACTTGCATTCTACTTCAAATTAAAACTTCTTCCAGCTCTTCAGTGACAGTAACTGAAGGTCCCTCAGGCCAGGTCTACACAAACAGCTGCATACTCATTCTGCCTGTGATGTGAACTGGTTTGGTGCAAGACAACTTCAAACCAGGAGATGCATTGCCATAATACACAGCATCGTGGCCAAGTTAATTACCGCTTCTATGAGACAGGTCAACATGAGCACTATGCTGAAGAGGTCCAAAGCTGAGGGATTTAACGCACCCTCTGATTTCAGACTTACAACAGCTTCAGTGAATCCAGGCCATGCTCTCATCAGTATGCTGTAACCTTGAGCTGAAGGGACCATGTCTAATGCTGAGACACTGTTTCACTCCATATGCTAGTTCATTATCCAGCTCCTCTCTGTTTTGACTGCCAACAAATAATGATGTTTTTCAACACTTCTCCACGAGGAACTGAATGCACAAACATCGCATCATAAATGCCACCTGACATCTGCCAGGCAGTTACCATCTTCCCATGACTATCACCTAGGCTGAACCTGAGCAAGTGATTTATTGATGAGCTGTGTGACATCCTCTTACCTATCACATCCTAGATCATCCAAACCTCAATTCTTAGGAAGAAGAAAGCCCAAAGATATTTGGTTAAAATACCATAGAAAAATAAATTCTAACAAAAAACCCCATGCCTTCTAAATTTACTGTTACTTTGTTAATGAAAATCAAATATAATTGCTGAGAATATCAGTATTGCTACAAATCTTACCGCACCAAAGCGGATATGGTGATAATGATACTAAGAGAAAATAAACTAAGGGAAAAGCAGGCTTTTTCTACCTTTCCTATTTAACCGGCAGTCAAAACTCATGAAAATATTATTATTTAATATACGAGTTATTTTAGAACAGTACCAATGGCTCAGCAGAGCAAAACTCTGGTTGGTGCCATGGTAAATAGGGTATCTACATAGCTGGGATGATGACAAGGACCAAATTTCAAGTAAAGTATTTCAGAGATTAAAAACAGATTAGTGACTTGCCTTATAGTAACTGTAAATTTATTAACTGCAACCAGAGCACTCAATCAGGGCAGAGTATTTGATTTCCCACATTCCACTTTTTATTGTGGAGCTCTTTGTTCACTTCATGGTGCTTTGTTGTACCGATCCAATTGCCACACAAACAAAAAATTTCAAAATAACTCTGAATGTGTGAATACTTTCAGTAGTGCTTATTTTTAATCAGTCTTTACCACTGAGTAGAAGTAAAAGCTAGTCGCATGATATTTGCAGTTTCTGTAACTGTAATTCAAATTAAGCAACTGCCTTTTTATATTTTCATTCTAGCAGTTTGAGCTTACTAAGATCATCTCCTGCTGCCGTTACTTCATTTCCCATCCAACACTTAAAGCCTGCAAGTAATATGGAGACCCTAGCAGACAATCCCATAAATAGTTCAAGACCTTGAAAACCACAATGTAGCCAGTTCCTAACTTTCTTCCAAAATAAGGCATAATAGAAGCAAAAGCTTCCACTGAAAAAATATTTTTAATACAAACCAGTTACAGAAATCCCTGACAACGTGCAATTAATAGTCCACATGATAGCAATCACCAATGTGAACACATTCATTACAAAAGCCAGATGACTGTTCTATGCTCATGCTTACCCTGAACACAGACATCTAACATATTTTTTTAAGTTCATAAATAGGTGCAATACCTGCTGAACTACATAATGCACGTGGTCACATCCTGAAGCACGAAATACAAAAGTCCCTTCAGATAAACCTCTTTAATTGAGCCACAGGGACTCTATGTCTTTCTTCTCAGACCATTGGCCCCTGCAATGCTGGCCAGACTCCTTGCTGCCTTCATTTCTGCTAGTCCAGACATTGGAGGAGCAGTGAGGTTTAACAGACAGCCACACTCCACTGTGGGACAATGGCTGGACAAAACTTAACTGCACCAAAAAAAAAAAAAAAAGAGCTACATCTCACAGCACTGTAACTGAAAAAATGCACTTGCAACTGTGCATTATGTCCACCTTAAACATCTGTCAAGCACATCTTGAGAGATGCACGTGCACTGGGAATTTCATTCTTACGCCTTCTGCACTGCTGCCTTATGATGAATTAAGAGGAAATCAGATTTGCAGTTCACTGCCCAACTCTCCTTGCATCTATATTCACATAATATTACCTAAGCACATGTACCACATGCAGAGAATACATATATATGAACATTGTGTACATAGAAAATTATGTCTGAGATTTTTTAGAAATAGGTGTCTAAAGTTAGATTTACAGATTCACATTGAGATATGAGAACTTTGAAGTCCAGCCTTCACACATATGAGCTAAGATTTTCAGAGCCTGGTGAAAGAATTTCTAAAAATGTTAAGCTGCTCTGCCTGTGAATGTAATATATTCATGCTTATGTGTCTATAGTGAAATTTTTATGTATTTTGGAGAGGATGCAAAGTGGTTGTTTAGGCTGATTTTTTTGACTGCAGAAATGAATCCATTGAAAAATGGATCAGAAGCTGAGAGTAAGTACAAGCACAAATATGTATCATTGCAAGAGCCCTGCAGACACCAGATACCTTACAGGAATTGCAAGTGCTTGAAATAACACCATGCTGAAATGCAGTTCAGCAATTGGAAACAGTGTGTCAAATTTCACTCTCATTTACACCTATAAAAAAATTCGTTGCAACTCCACTGAGTGAAATGGTGATATTGTTGATGAGATTAAAATAAGAGCAGACTATGATCCTCCATCTGTATAAAAGTACTAAACAAGTGTAGTATAAACGTATAGTAAAAGTAGTATAATCAAACAACTTCAAAGAAACTCTAGGCTCTTGCTGTGGAGAGGGGATGGGAGCCAAGGGTTAGATACACCACCTTCCTCCTTAGCATTGCTGCACCATGTGCATACACGCTCCCACAGCACCCCAGCTCTGCAGCTGCCCCTCCTGTCCCTGCTCAGGCTGGATCTGCATCTGCCCGGCAAGTGAAAACTAAATATCCACACAAACACAAGTACTTATCCAGATCTACCATCACCTTTTATGCTTTAAGACAAGGCAATAAAATACAGCTTTACTGCTTTGGACTTTAAAAAATAAGTGATCACATACTGTATATGCTTAAAATCCATCATCAGCCTTCACAGAACATATTTAAAAACATCCCAATCATCACAAAATGTGGTTTAAATTAGTACAGTCAGACTAGGCTTCACTTCACAGCAGTGTTTTCCTCAGCTGCTCCCGCTTTAGTTTCCAAGAAGCGATGCCACTGACACAAAACTGAAATCAAAACAGCAATCAGTGACCAAAAGATCTAGCTCAATTTTTGCGACAAAGAAATTCATTCTTCATAAAACCTCCTCCCAAAAAGAGACTACACATAGTATCTGTGGCATATCACTGTGAAGTATGAAACTCAGAATACGGAAAGATTCCAAAACTTGCCAACAGTCACACATAAAGGCAAAAGGAAGGTTTGGTTGTTTTTTTTTCTAATTTTCTTTATTATGTGGTAATAGTACATTTTTATTAGAAAAATTCAAGAGAGTAAATGTAACATTCCACATTAAAAAAAAAAGAAAAGGCATGCTATGCACTGGAACTGCCTATTTCTTGGGTTGTTTTTACACTAAATAAATAGTAGGAGAGGCCTCTTCCCTTTTTGTCTCAACTTAGAATAGCACCTATTTGTTTCTCTACCTTCCCCCTCCCTACTTTTCCCTCAATAAATAGAATCATAGAACAGTTTGGGTTGGAAAGGACCTTAAAGATCATATAGTTCCAACTTCCCCACCATGGCCATGGGCACCTTCCACTAGCCGAGGTTGCTCAAAGCCCCGTCCAACCTGGCCTTGAACACTGCCAGGGAGGGGGCAGCCACAGCTTCTCCGGGCAACCTGTGCCAGTGTCTCACCACCCTCACAGTAAAGAATTTCTTCCCAATATCTAATCTAAATCCACCCTCTTTCAGTTTAAAACCATTACCCCTTGTCCTATCACTATATGCCTTTGTAAAAAGTCCCTCCCCATCTTTCCCGTAGCCCCCTTTAAGTACCGGAAAGCTGTTACAAGGTCTCCCTGGAGCCTTCTCTTCTCCAGGCTGAACAACCCCAACTCTTTCAGCCTGTCCTCACAAGGAAGGTGCTCCATCCCCCTGATCATCTTTGTGGCCTCCTCTGGACCTGCTCAAGCAGGTCCATGTCATTCTTACATTGGGGGCTCCAGAGCTGGACACAATACTCCACTGGAGTCTCACGAGAGCAGAGTAGAGGGGGAAAATCCCCTCCCTTGACCTGCTGGCCACACTTCTCTTGATGCAGCCCAGGATACATGTTGGCTTTCTGGGGTACGAGAACATTGCTGGCTCATAGTCAGTTTTCCATCCACTAATACCCCCAACTCCTTCTCCACAGGGCTGCTCTTCATCCACTCATCACTCAGTCCATATTTGTGCATGGGATTGCCCTGATCCATGTGCAGGACCTTGCTCTTGACCTTGTTGAACTTTGTGAGGTTTGCACAGGTTCACCTCTCAAGCCTGTCCAGGTCCCTCTAGATGGCACATCCCTTCCCCCACAGCGTGTCGACTGCACCACACAGCTTGGTGTTGTTGGTGAGCTTCCTGAGGGTGCACTCGATCCCACTGTACATGTCACCAACAAAGATGTTAAACAGCACTGGCCCCAACAGTGACCCTTGAGGAAAACCGCTCAGCTTGTCTCTACTTGGACATTGAACCATTGACTACAACTTTTTGAGTGTGACCATCCAGCCAACTCCTTATCCAACGAGTGTTCCATTCATCAAATCCATGTCTTTCCAATTTAGAGACAAGGATGTCATGTAGGACAGTGTCAAATGCTTTCCACAAGTCCAGGTAGATGATGTCAGTGGCTGACAACAAATATGGGGAAAAAAAAGATGACTAATTAAAAAAATAGGCTGGAGAATTTTCATTTCATTGACATCAGTCCTGCTACACCTTTGTTGTTGACAGTAGAGAGCAATCTTGATGATGTAAATGCTGACTCCTGGTCCTGTGCCTTTTCTTAACAGACAAAAGATACAGGAATTCCTGTTTTGTGACAAATGGTGAGATTTTGAAATTTTCAGCACAAATTCAGTCCAAACATTTTTTGCTGCTGTTGCTGTTGCTTCAGAAATGAAATCTAAAATTTTGATGCTGATAACAAACATTTTCTGATCCAAAACAAAACAATCACATTTCACTTCAAACTATGCAATATATTTCAGAAGGAAGTATCAAAATACAATGCTTTTCCTTTTTTTGTTCTGAAAAGGAAGACTGTTAGTGGCCAGATTAATTTCAGTATGTAAAGGCACTACTCATGGTAAGGAAGGAGGAGGGACATTAATTCTATAAAATAATGGAGCAGATGAACAGTAATGGAAAACAGAGGAAATAGTGTGGTGGTATAGAGTAAAGACATTTCCTTTAGCAGTAGGGCAAGTGGAGATGACAATCTGCCAAAACAAGGCCTTCCCTCTGGAGACAGGGAGGTAACAGGTCCATGCTCGTGACTGAGATGATAGTTGGAGGTGGGGACCCCAGAGACATTCTTGCTACCATTAGTTTCCATCCACCCATCCCACCAAGGTCTATTCTTTCAGACTGTCAGTGCAACCATACTACCACAAATAACTCCTAGTTTGGAAGACTGGAACTGCTTTCTGTTGCAATCACCCAGCTGACAGCTGAGCGACTCTGTGCAGGAGGCTGCGAGGCAACAGAGCCCAGCTCTGTCCACCACGGTCATGCTGAGATACAAGCTCTTCTCCATCTCATCAGGGCTACAGTGGGACCGTAGCCCTTGGCACTAGGATGAGGTGCTTTTCTTTTTGGTGAGTCAGTTTTCCACATCAAGGAGTTTTAAAAAGGGGTGACTTTACCCACAGAGTTTTATCTGTTTTATCTGTTAGTTCACGTGGGCAGTTCTCCTGTGCTGCTACAGCTGGGGATTCAGGACTCCCACCCAGTGCTTTATCACCCCACTGCTCTGCGTGTGCTATGCCAGCGAGCACCACCTCCACCATTGAGCCATCATGCTCAGCCTAGCACCTCATGCTTTCCAAAACAAAAAGATAAGTTATTTTCATTCATAACTTTTACTCCTTCCCAGGGGATGTGAGAAGCCTTGTTTATCCAGAGATCCCCTGGGCTACGTCTATATAAGCTCCAACCCCTAAAGGATCAAGTCGGCCAGCCAGAAGATATAGAGCAGACAATAAGCAGACCTTTGAGTCTACAAATTGGAGGTTGAATGATTGGCAAACAACTTCTCCTCATGAAAAATTATGCTACAGCAACACAATAGTAATGAGAGCCAAAAGTATGTCTATTCCTGATTTGTAGACCAGGTTTTAGTTATGCTATAATCCTCTCAGTATGCCTGCTTAGGATCCCGCAATCACACGAGTCATGAACACTACCCACAAATCGTGCGGCTTTCATGCCGAGCAAGCGACACACCAGATGAAGAAGGATGGAAAATATACATGTGGAATTGTTCTGGGAACTTAAAGCACACATAACAGTAAACAAAGCAAATATGGTGCAAAACCTGTTGCTATTTTCACAGCATTTGCGGAGCAAAGCTGCATAAATGCAGAAAGATGCATACTGCCTCACACCTTTCCTCCAATCCCAGCAAATTAAGCACAGCAGCACAAATAGCAGCAGTGAGAAGGAAAGGCTATGCAGAACAGCTGCCTCATTTGCTGCTGCACTACAGGTATATGTTTGGGTATGTGAGAGAGAGCTGAATAAAGAGCATTCAAATTATTTTTTCTCAAGCCTCCTCCAGAGCCTCGGTTGCTCATGGGGAACTGAATGGGGAGAAATTCCCTTGGTGCCATCCTCCCTCCTCCAGGCACAGTCTAAGCCAGTTTGAAAAGGTTGCTGCTGTTGTTCCCTGTCCCACTTGAGGACAGTCTTCACGAAGCCAGTGCCAGTTTGGTCTGATAACTAAAAGGCTGCCTCCGCTCCCCACAGAAAAGGCAGTGCCGCTGTTGGATACTGGAGCAC
The DNA here is from genome assembly GCF_965140245.1 of Athene noctua. Classification (NCBI taxonomy): domain Eukaryota; kingdom Metazoa; phylum Chordata; class Aves; order Strigiformes; family Strigidae; genus Athene; species Athene noctua. The sequence goes on along the minus strand of NC_134038.1, from coordinate 27,397,821 downwards.
TGGCTGAACGAGAGGCACTACAGACAAATTTTGGCTGGTGGCAGGAGAGATGGCTGAAAGCCAGCTGACAGAGAAGAGCAATATCAATCTCTATGCTGGGGGAATCCTCTGAAAATGCTACTGAAGCAAACAGCAACCGCTAGCGGCACACTGGCAAACAAGACATGAATGATCTTGCACTCATGGAGGAGAGAAAAAGGCAAACGGCTGAACTGAAGTGATCAACATGAACTTGAACCGTGGCACAGGGCAAACATGTGGCATGCCGTATGGAAACTCAGAACAAAACAGAAAGCTTGGAACAAAATGAAATTAAAAATCTGCCTTTATTTCAAATTACTCCACTAAACATCTAACTGAAAATTGTGTTGAAGTTGACATGACTTTGTGACATGTTGTTCCTTGAAGACTGCCATTTTTCATAAAAAAAAAATATTAAAAATGTTTCAATCTGGTTATCTTCTATCCAGCAAGGCTAGAAAACATTAAATTGTGAGCTAAAATATAACACCATACCATTAGTCAGCAACAGATAGCTGTTCAGTCAGCATCCATCATAATATTTTCAAGAATCCATAGATATCAAATGCCTGGAACAGAAAGACAGCAATCACTCCAAGCATGGATTCATAACTTTAAATGCGCTTGATAAATTACCTTTTTAAAGACAAGTCCCATGCAGCCTCCCTTTGTCTATTCTTTCTAGATATAAGCTATCTGGGAAAGTGTGATCAAATGCCCATCTCCAAAACAGATGAGCCTTCTGTCTCTGTTCCCCTACAAACAAGAATGACCCTCCCATAAGCTACACAGTCCTGCAGCATGATGGCATTCTGTATTCTGGGTTTTCTACAGAACCGCCTCACACCAAAGCATTCCTGCAAAAGTACCTAAACTGCCAAATTTGATGAATGGCTTATTTGATGAATGGATTTTAAGAAAAACTTTAAATTCTTCCTGTATAATTTCTAATAAGTATCTGAATTAAATCAGATCATGAAGAATTAGATCAAGAAGAGTTAAAATTAAGGATCTAGAGCATCTCTCCTATGAGAAAAAGCTGAGAGATCTAGGACTGTTCACCTACGAGAAGAGAAGGTTCAGGGGACACCTCATCAATGTATATAAAAATCTGAAAGGAGGGTGCAAAGAGGACAGAGCCAGGCCCTTCTCAGTAGTGCCCAGTGACAGGACCAGAGGCAATGGGCACACACTGAAACACATAAGGAAAAAGCTTCGAGAGCGGTCAAATACAGGAACAGGTTGTCCAGAGGGGTTGTAGAGTTCCCCTCCTTGGAGATATTCAGAAGCCATCTGGACACTGTCCTGAGCAACTGGCTGTAGGCAGCCCTGCTTGAGTAGGGGGGTTGGACCAGATGACCGCTGGAGGTCCCTCCCTGCCAACCTCAGCCATCCTGATTCTGTGATACACAGATGAATCATCATCACTTACTCATAACTATATAAAAAGAAAAAAAAATCAAGTAATGGCGAAAAAATGAAAGACTTCCATATTCGTTACAGCAAGAAAAGAATTTACTGGACCGTATCTGTCAATAACACACCTATTTGTCCTATAATACACCTAAAGGCACAACGAGACTAGAGGGATAGCTCCACTAAGCTCAGCTACCAGGCCTAAAGCTAGCCCAAAATGCTTATACGTAAAACCCAAACATACCTACAACATTACAATATAAAACCATATCCACAAATTTTCAACTCCCCCCCTCTCACATTCATTAAGTTCACTGATGAGATTAAGATTAGAGAACTAATTTCCATTGGCAAACTCTATGGCTGTATCAGTGAATGACCAGAGTGGGAGCTGAAACCACCATCATCAGAGCCAAAGGCAGTGGATAGTCTGTTTTAGTTCTTGCTCTCTGTACTCTAAGGAATACTATAATCATAGAAACACCTCCTAGCTTATACAGTTTATTTGCCTGCCGGTGTAAGATTCTTCTCTACGATAATTTTTAACACTTGCTTTTGCCAAGTTAAAAGCAATGCATCTCATCTAAGCAAAATGAGCTCATTATGAGCCCCCTCAGACACTGTATTTTGCAGTACCCAATGGATCATGGTGCTGCATCATCTAACAGGTCAGGTGCCAAATTGTTCATACAACACGCTAGCCCAAAACCAGAGAGTCAGCAACATAACAGAATCCCTCTGAGTGCTGGGCCCCAATACAAATACTCTCGCTGCCTTGCTACAGCACAGTGTCCTTTTCCCTGCTCAAGCCACAGCTGACCAGTCCTGGTATCTCACGGATGTGAAATGTGTAACCGCTGTGTCACGCAGTAGTAATGTGCAAGGAATAGGTAAGGCTGTGGAAGAGTGGGAGGTAATTTTGGGAGTCGCATACTAGATGCAGCTTTACACCTCCGCAGTCCTCCAGCAGCCCAACCTGATCTCCAGGGATCCCACTAGAGATCACCAGCCTCTTTCACCTTGCAGAGGACTTCAATAAACAATTCGAACTGCGGTCACCTGAAGGGGTTCACAAAAGGAAGAAAAGCAACCCTAGAGGAAGGTGCTGTAAAAGAAGTGACCATGATGAGAAACATGCGGAGAAAATGCCAGAAAGCTGATGCAATCATCCTCTCTCTGAACACCCAGTTACATGGGATGAGTTGTCCCAAAGATGACCTGCTGTGCTCCTGCTTCTCACCAAACCCATTCGGGTTTCATATTTGTGGTGTCATCTTCTGCTGGGTAAGAGTTTCTTTGTGAGGTTCCCTACATGAAACCTAAATGGCACAAAAGCAGAGCTCATCTATTTAAATATTTTTCCAGTATATCTGCTTTCCATCTGTAAAAGTATTCAGATGTTTTCAGACACGTTTCTATCTCAGAGAATGAACTGAGGAAGCCAGCCACACAAACTGCCCAAGATGAGGAAACAGAAAGCATTTCACAGCTATGTAAAACAAATAAAATACAAACCAGTTCCTTACTTTCAGCTTTAAATGCAGAAAAGACCATTAAACCAGTTATTTTAAAATAATAAGGCAGCACTAAAAAAATTAAGACATGATAAAAAGAAGATTGTTTGCATACCCCTAGCTCTTTCACCATGAGATTTTTTCCCAGACACTTGTTATTTTTCTGCATATTTAAACACAGATGTAGGTGCTTAGCAACTATAAAACAAAGTCATTTACCTAAATAACTGAGTATAGATTAAGGTATTTCATTTTATATACCTACTTTTAAAATATTGTGTCTGTTTTATAATATTATTTAACACCTAGAGAGGTAGAATCCTCATATCTGGATTCCAAACCCAAGCCACTTACCTTTACATTTAAACAATTAGGGATTTGAGTCTGCTATATCGGTATCTGTGTGAATGTACACGTGTGCATTCATGGGTATGCATGTGTGTACTCTGTATACAAGTTACCTACATATGCAATGGGTAAGAACAGAAAAAGACCTAGGAGAATAAATTATTAACATGTTAAAAGTATTGCATTAGTCTGAGAATAAATGCATTTATATAATGTAAAGGTCTGTATCATTCAGTGTATCAAGAATTGTTACAAAGCACAAAGAGTATTTTGTTAGAAATACCTGTATTTTGAACTGAAGAGAAACAGGAAAATCAGGAAAGTTTCATGGAGCCATTGCACTGCACCATTTCACTAGTATTTCCAAACACGGAACATGGATTTATCAAGTTACTTGAAACTGTCTTCCTAAGAAGTTTTGCTGAATGAATTAGTCAATAGTATATAAAAAACATTTCCCTGGAGTGTGCATTATTTTCCACCACTTGTGAGCAAAACAAAGTTTTTGAAGAGGAATAAGATATTTTGTTACACTAACTGGTCTGGATGAAAAAAAACAGGGTTTTTTTAAGCACACAAACTTTTCTTCAGATCTCTTACCTATTTGTTTCCTGTATTGGTCAACAGGAGTCCTTGCTGTAGAGGCATCTTTTCTACCCATCGTTTTCAATCCAAAAATCACTGTCAGTATCAAAAAAAAAAAAAAAAAAAAAAGCATTATTCCTAAACAAGTTACTAAGGAAATCAATGACTTATAACATCAGAAAAAACTGTAACAAGCAACAATTACATGATTATACACAAAGACAGACATAAGCCTTTCCAGAGTAAAGTGAGACACTAGAGTTAATCATCACTATTCTGAAGACTATTAGGTAATTTCTAAACATACCTTTTTCCCCACTGCAAGGGTTATTAACATTACAGAATGCCTGTTAGTTTGAATAAAAAAAAAAAAAAGAAAAAAAAAAGAAGGATTTAAACTGATTGCACTGTAATTCAGCATTTGCTACCACTGAATTACATTCCTATATAATTTTTTCTTTAGTAAACCAGGGAGTGAATGTAGTATTGTGAGCTGCTTCTATTGTTGGCAAACACATGTACACTGTACCCAGGAGTCTGAGTCAGGAGTAAGCACATGTGCATCCACAAGTGCGGAATGGAAACCCACCTGCAGACACAGCCCTTCAGCCACCCTGAGCAAAAGAGAAGAACAGATGCCTAAAACACAGCAATCTCACACTCTCCTACCTTCCTGCCATGGGCTCTAGAGGTCTGTGAATGCAAAGAAAGTGAAGAGTAAAAATGAGAGCTGGGTCTGTGCCCATTTTACACCTCTCAGCCAAGGTACTGAGAGTTTAAATCACTTCTATGCATTTAGGTATCAACCATCCTGACTCTCCAAGGGGCTTCTTATGTTGCACAGTGCAAGCAGGTGACATCAGGATTGCACAGGGAACTGCACTATCATTCAACCAAAGATGGGGGTGGGGGTGGTGGTGGTTGTATTTTGGTGCTCTCACACCATCCGTGTAACTAAACAAGCACCATCTCAGTAGTGTTCTAGCAAACTCCCATTATACCCCTTTACTAATAAGAGACCTTATGGTCTCTTATTCATCCCCTTACAGGGCTCCCACTCAAAAGATACAAGAAGGTTAACATGCCCAGTTTACCTCTTTTTCCATAGTCAAAAAATTACCTGGCTTTCATGCTTGTTGCTCAAAACACTAGTTTTCAACCATTTTCACTGGGCTGAAGACAAGCCCCACTATTTGACCACCTCTATGACATAAGCATCCCGACATCAACCCCGCACTCACAAGAGGACTGACATTTTCAACAGTGTCAGATTTACCGTTCAAGCACAGAAGATATACAACAACCAACATCTGCCTTTTCCCAACTGGCCTTGGTGAGCATAGTGCCAAGGACAAACTTTGGCCGAACCATCCTGGGTAGCCACAAACCATCTGCAAATGGTGCACATATGGCCTTGAAGTATCTGCAGGAGTTCTGTTTTTCTGTTAGGCATAAGCAGCTGCATTACAGCAAGACAAGCTTTCCCAGGCTCTGCCAAGGCATGCTGTCTGGGAAGCGCAACCCTTGAAGGCACTGTGATACCAAACCATGGGCCAAAAAGCATGCCAGGGCACTGCTGAATGGGCTACTGTCAGCATCCCAACCTTAAACATCCACCATTATTTCCTCCACAGCTTCAAACAAGGTTTAAAGCATAGCTGCAGGAATGATCCCATCAGTTATTCATGCATTTTAAAACCACAAAGTTTCTTCTTTTATCTGTTCTGTAAGAATTATTGACATTTAATGTCAAGTGACAAATCCAGGCTCTTTAATTTAAAGTGTGTGACATGGCCTAAAAAGAACTTTGGTGCTCAAAGTCAGCAACCTTTTTTAAAGGTATTCAGGAATAATAACAAGGTATAGAAGACTACCATTAGTTTTTAATCTGAAATGGAACCTCAATTATAGTGTACTAATGTTTCCATACATTACTTTGGGTTAATTCAGAGAATACTCCCATTTTATGTAAAACACCGAAGCAGTGAACTGTAATCCACTGGGTTTTTTTTCCCCCTCTGTTATGCTTCCCAGCTATTCTTTAGACTGAGTTGTATTTCTCACGTAACATTCACATCATAGTAACAAGAGTGGAAAATAAAGGTACCATTTGAACTTTCAGCTAGTTGAGGAGATAACAGATACATTTTTACACTGCAAAACTTCTTGGCTTTTTAATGCCACTGTTAAGAGACTGTTTTGACTTGCCTTTTGCAATTTCAATAGCCTATTAATGTTTTGTAACAAAACATCAGCTGTGAAAGATGTTTGCCGTTTTAGCAGTGCCAATAAAACACAAGAAGAAAACACAGGCAAGAATTGTTTCCCGACTTAATATGAGCCACATGATGCTTGCATTTGCCCGCATGGCTCGGCATCACCAACTCCCGTATCTAGAACCTCGACTCCTCTTTGTTCTTCAAAGGGATGCAGTAATCATCATTCATTTCCACCGCTTTGATGGTTAGATAGCAAATGCCCGAGAAACCCATAGAGACATTAGCACATACAGCCGCAATGTCTAATAAGACAGCTATTTGCATAAAAGATCAGCCACAATTTAGAATGTGTTGTGATAGATGTGGAAAGGGAATAACAGCTCTATATTAGCATGTATGAAACCAAGATTGTTTTCACAATTTAATTCCTCAGGGACTGTGGCTCATCACCTTCTTGTAAAGAATCCTGCATTCCCTGAGGAAGCAACTTGCCATGAGCCAGAGTTAAACTAAAATATGGATTAATAAGAGATAATATTTATTATTTATGAACCTTGCTGTAGGAGTGGTTTCCAGTGTAACTTTCTGATCAGATTTCTACAAAGGAAAAGCCTGGAACATTTACAAGTCACGAAACAATTTGAAAAGCGCCTTTTCCCCATTTAAAATCAATGTGGTCATCCTACAATAACCAATCCTCTTAACTTTACTTTAAACAAAATTTGCAGTGAAGTCTTTCCCAGCTGTCTCTGGCTGCTCCACTGCCTCCAACGTCAGTGAGTGGAGGATCTGGCCTTTCCTCCATTTCTTTGCCAAATTGACAGAATGGACAGCGTGCCATACTGCATGCACCCCAAGCAGCCTTCAGGTCCCTGGAATTTTACTAACTACATAACCATTTAAAAAACATATAAAGGAGCTTGTCACTGCCTTTTTACAGGCTACTAAAAATACTTCAGGAGTAATTTCAGATCATCTGAAGGCAATGCGAGCCCTCCTCAACTTTCGAGCTCTTACAAAAGATGGTTTTAAGAAAATGAAGTGAGGCCCAATGAAAAGATGTTTTGTTTATTGCCATTTCAGATATACTACAAGGTCAAAAGACATCTTTGGTTTTGTGGTTCCCTTCACTATTTTTCACCCTCTTTCTCTTGTAATGAATCTTTGAAGGCTTACACCCTTGGAAGAACACATGACGTTTCATCCTCTTATTCAAAAGCAGTGACTGATAATAATTATTACATGCAATAAATTGCCTATTATCACCTCCAACTGTCAACAGCATTTTGTGAGATAAGAAACAGTTCTGAATGTCCATTCAAGTTCTGGCCACAGGAGTGTTTAAATCACAACTCGCTACTCTTGATGCATACACAGCCTGTACCAACCACCAAAAAAACAAAAAAACAAATAAAGCAATTACTTTAATAAAATAGAAACATACTGTGAATGACTTTAGAAATACTAATAAAAAACAAGTGCAGGGACTATATAGCACAAAGGTTGCACTTTGTGCATTTGTGGTGCAATACAAATGATTAATGGCAGTGATAAGGCTTAAAGTGTGAAGCAGGGAACACTCAAAGTTCTACATATGTGCATGTGTACAAACTTTCTTAGCTAAGATGTTTGATAGTATGTTTGTATTCTTCAACAATAAGCTGCCTAAATATTAAAAGAGTGCATGTGAAAGAAATGATCAATGAAACGACTCGTTTTGTACCTGAAGTATAGCTAGGCAGTTGAAAGAAAAGCAAGTAAAACTTCAGGGTAGGAAAGAAAGCACAGAATGTAAAAATACTGGACCAAGGCTTCATCTGTAATTGAAAATGCAGGTGAATGCATAGAGAATATCTGCAATATCTGCATATATGAAGAAGCACCTCATCCTTAAGTGTAAATGGGCATCTAATCTAAAAATTTTTTTTTTTTGGATGCAACGCAGGTTGATAATTTGAATGCATAACCAAATTATTCTTTAACGTGATTGAAAGTTCACTGATGTCAGTGAAAGAATTGCTCTTTTACCAGTTAATTCCATAGCTCATAGTTTAATACATAATGGATATTAAAACCCTTACAAGTTACAAGAGAGCACAAATAGCCTGTTACCCTCCTCTGGTAAAATCCAAGGAGCACATCAGATCCTATGTGAACATCAAGTTATTGCAAAGAACTGGTAGCACTATATTTAATATGGGAAGCTGTCTGCATGTAGGTATTTTGGAAACCATTGTTGTTGGTTATTTTAATTGGCTTTTTTTGGTGTACTGCTCAAGTACAGTAACAAAGGTCTGTCTGTACAGCAGTGGAAGAAATGCAGTGGAAGTACCCTGCTGCAAAACCGCAATAATAATGCAGCTGAATACTTTAACCATACTTTAGCCGAGAGAAAGAATTTTAAAACCTTTGCTACTACTACTTAAAGAAACTATACAAACAAACAAAAAAACTGAAAAAAAGATATATTCATGTTCTATTGATAAGTCTTGAAGCAGTCTTCATCATTCCTCTGGCCAAGTCTCTCTCAAAGGATGAGAGTATTATTTCAAAAGAAAGAGTAACTGCTCATAGTGCTTCTTCCAGAATCTGGCTCTACTTTCTTTGGGTATTTATTTAATTTTCTTTTAATAAAAATAAATTAACATTTCTTTACTTAATTTAACCTTGAAAGCAGCAGAGGTGATTTAAATTCAGTTAAATTTGTGAAAACGAATCAAAAAACAAGGATCCGTAACTCCAGTGGAACAAATATTACTAAAATAATCTTAACTTTCTACAGAAGGACAACAAACACTGCACCATATCCCAAGATTAAAACCATCTAGGAATTACAACTTTTCTTCTGACACGTATCAGGCTATTTCATAGTTTCAGGTAAGCACTAGGAACAAAACACACATTGTTACTTCCAGCAAGTGCCCTTTGCACTCTAGGGAAAGGAGCTGCACTGTTGTTATATAGTGCCTACAGAACCCATAAAATTAGGTCTAAATTTATTTGTAGTGCACAGGTAGTAGTCCATATGAATACTCAGCATATTCTCCTGGATGTTTTGAAATCCTGAGGCAATACATTATGAAAAATAAATTTCATCAACAACCCAGATTAGTTCCACCTATTTTCAGGAAGGTAAGCGAGACACCCAAGTTATGCAGGAGGCCACCTCCACTTCCTTTATGTGAATGAAGAAAGAGATGCAATAGTAAGGAATCCAGATTGCCTCTGGCAATCTTGCTTTCTTGCTATGCTCCTAAACCTCCCCTAAGTACCTAAAATTTGGTGGGATTACTTAGGCCCAAGTATTTGCATTTGCTCCTCTAGCAAAAGGTCTACTTACTTTTGCTAGATATAAAATGTTTTTAAATGTCTTAAGAGTTGAAAATATTATCAATAAATGTATTAAGGACAGCCAGGAAAAAAGTGAAAATTTCAAGGATTGCAAGACCCGACTAAGATTTTTTTAAAAGACTTCATATTTAGGTAAATTGGGGTTTTTTTTAAGAAGAGAGGCCATTAAAAATGTCAAAGGTTCCTTCCATTCCCAGTAGAGTACAGTTTGTCACAGTTTCTACAGGAAGAAGAATCAAAATGTACTAGGCCAAAACTCACTTATAAAAACATTATACTTGTTCCAAAATCAGTACAACATTTTGCAGAAGAATATTCCTATTTGTAGCGATTCAATGCACCTTACACTTATTTTTCATTATTAGGATTTGTTATTTGCCTTCAGAACCAAATTCCCTACTCACTTCAGAGCTGAGTAGAGCTATACCATCTGTGAAACATTCATTTTAATATGAAGACAGATCTTCATCTGAACAAATTTAAAATTCCAAACGTTCAAAGACGAACTTTTTTTTTCATTTTTATGAATATATGACGGCATTGGCATGTCAGGAAAATATCCTTAAAGAAGTTCATGAAGGAAAAAAGCATGTATGTGGTTCAATACTGCCTTGCCAGACAGTTCAAAATGTAGTATTTCCCAGAGGAAAAAGTAATCTCTGCTAAAGGGAAAATTACACTATAAATGACACCATATGCAGTATTTCAGAATAACATTCTTCAAAATAACAGAATCTGTTTAAACTCTTTTTTTTGGAGGGGGTACTATGGTAGAAATCAGAGCTAAAAGTGTAAGAAGAGAACAGGCATGCTGCCCATGCCAATGCCCAGAGGCACATCCACCCAGGATGGATACAGCCTCCACGGCAGCAACTGCAGGTGATGTACAACCGCCTCTGCGGTCTGGGTGAGTACGGAGGACACCACCACCACCACCACCACTTCACAAGACAGAAATGAAGAACACACCTTCTGCCTCGCAAGTTAAAAGTTTGTTGAGTCAAGAGCAACAACGAGAAACAATTATTTGCTCCATCTCAGTAATTGAAGCGTCAGCAGCGAACATGTTGTGGTTCAGTTAAATCCAGGCAGTTTTATTCCCTCTTTGATCCCCACTACACACCCCTTCAGCACTCATTTCCTTTGATGAAGTAGGGAATAATTTCAGTAACAGGTATAAAGCTAGAGGTCATAGACCTTAGATTTCAAAATCAGCTAAGTCTGCCTAAGCACTTCACTTCTAAAGTGTTATAGATAAAATTCTTGAATTTATAGAGCACCATGTGATTTCACTGAGGTTTTACACCAAAACCTCAGAAACTTTGTTTTGCCCTACTAGGTGTTAAACAAGGGAAGAGAGACTTCTTTCCCTTCTTTAAATCAGAAAATATCCCCTCTACTCTCCCCCCTCTTTAGTTTTGGGAATTGATAAGAATTCCATTTTTTCCAGATGTTGCTCCTTTTCTGGGGCTGCCACAAGTCATAGCTTGTTATAAACCCGGGTGTTTTAACTATATACACTTGTTAATTCCTCATTTCTAGATATTAGGCTTAGGCTCATATTTGACAGAAATTAAATTCTTATTCTTCCTTAAAGGAGAAGAAATATTCAGGGAGTAATTACACTTCCCTTTAGCATATCCATCTTAAACTACAGTTCACAAGTATCCAGAGGATGGGAAGTCTGTTTCACAACATTTTCAATATTGCAAAATGGGATAATGACCTTCAATCAGAATAGATCTTGTAACTTTTGAAGCTATTCACACACACAAAAAAATAGAATAAGTAATTCCATGCAGATAATTTTTTTTCCTTTCTATTTTGCCTCTTTTTTTTTTTTTTTTTTTTTTCCATTTGCATTATCTTGGACCATTAAAAATACAAAATTTCTAAGTGAATTATTTATAAATTGAAAAAGCTTCTTTGAAGTAATATATCAAAACAAGACAATTTGAAACTGGTGGAATTTTTCCTTTCCTCTCACCCTGTTTTTAAAAAAATGCTTTTTGAAGTATGTTAGGCTGTTCCAGCTTATTTTTTTTTCCCCCATTAATTCTAATATTGATATCCCATCTATTTTGACTCCATTTTCATTGAAATTTGTCTACCATCCAAGAAGAAAAACAGATCTCAGCACACAGTTCATTCCTGCTTGACAATCAATCTATTAACTGAAAACCAGAAGAGAAAACAGCCACAAATAAGCCACACAGGCACAAAGATGAAGGGCAGACAAATGTGCCCTTCTGTTACATATTTCCCTGTAGTATAATACAACGTCCCATCACACATGACTTCAAGTTATAGTAACTGCTAAGACTGGTCACCACATTTATAGCCTAATGATTGCCTCACTTCTTACCTTGAGCAAGCATACGAAAGTTGAAAGCAGGCTACAAATGACAGCAGCAAATAGCACCCCAGTACACACAGACCATATTGTAACACTTCAGCAGAACTGAATTATTAGTTTCATTACTAAATCTGGTGTTTGAAAGGACTTAAAAGGTAATCTTTCCATCCAGCGTTCAGAATGAATGTGGGTTTCTTTTCTTTCTCTGAAACTACTGTAGCTCGATAAGTATTAAATAGACTGATCTAGGAATCAAGAAAAATATTTTTATGCCACTTTTGTGGTCTCACATGCTGTATGAGACTTTCAGGAAAGCAACTCAGCTTGAAACAAATCTATTCCAGTCACCAGGCAAAAGAAATAGTAAGTGTAAACTTTTAATTTGGTGGTTTTGGTATTTATGTTTTCCTCTATTTTTCAATAACTGATTAAAGACAGAATAACCTATTAATCTGCACCATAAAGATCAGAAGATAAAGCTGATATGCATTTCCTTAGCCTTATACATAGTTTTTTGTACTTTTTTCTTTAAAATTGTCTGAGGTGAAAACCAGTAGATTACATTTGATATGTTAACACTAAGTTCAGCCCTACAGTACTTAACCACGAGCTTAATAATCAGGTTTAGTGAACAGACCCATAGATGTTAGCAGCAGCATTTTCAAAACCAAGTCCTACTCTACTGATTTTGAAGCATTAGGCCATAATTGGGTGAAGAGTTTAATACTGCTTAAATAACATTGGCTCAAGTAGTTTCCAAAGTAGTTCAAAACAATAGGTCAAGCACACTCTCTGCAGATTGTATCTAAATTGCTCAAGACTTGGCTCTCCTGAAACCTACCTAGAGATCCCATTAAACGTAATGATTTTTAAGATAAAGAATAAAGTAATAGTGTGCATGATACCATCTCTTGAGGAGCTTTATGTTCTATTTGGGCAAAAAGAGAATAGAAGATCTTGATATCTATCAGAAATCTAAATCTTGAACAAAAATTGAATTAAAGGAATGGATCAAAATCAGGCTAAAACCTTTATATGCGCCAAATGAAAAAATAAGCTTTGATAGCCATCAGAAGATGTGGTAAACGGTTTACCTGCCTCATTTTAAGGCAGAAGAGACAAACGTGGAGTGCAGCTGGGAAGAAAAGGCAGCAAAAAGAAAAAATGTCAAACAGCAGAAACGTATCAGCAGAAATAGCAGAAAGTCATGTGAACTTCTGAATGTCCCAGATGCAACCAAATGGTGCAAATGTCTACTTGGGCTCTTTTCACAGCTTTCCCCATAAGACCCCAGGATGGGAGGAGACTGTCCCCATCTATTGCCACTGCTCCCGAACAGTGTGTGTGTGTGTGTGTGTCACAAGGAAGAAATTTTGCTGCACTGTTCAGGAGAATGCCAAAGCAAAGGATGACACCAACTGAGACTAACACATTGACTAAAGTACTCCTTTGAGTGCTTCAAGTCACGCAGTACACATGAAATTCTATCTACTGTAAAAACATAAGTGAAATACAGAATTGAACACTTTTTCATGGGTTGCTGGCTTTTGGAGATGGCACATTTTTAAGACGCTGTGTTCTGACATGTGAAAGGTTGGCCTTCTCTGGCCTAAAAGTTACCTCTGATGAGAGATTCCTACACCTCAAACTACTTAGGAATGGGATAGGATGGAATGGAATTGTTATGAGACTCCTAAAAGATATAATTTAATGAGCAGCTATCAGCTTGTGAGCATTTCTTCAGAAATCCTAGCCTGAGATAAAATGGTAATTTCCTGAGTGCATCTCTCTAAGCACTAGGGGTTGCACATGCCCTCAGCTAGAGTCAAAGGAGAATGTATGCTCCAGCACTGCCACGAAGTTTTATTAGGAGGAGAGGGGTGCACTGCCTGAAATCTAGCCTTGTAGACTGCGTATGACAAGAAAAAAACAACCTGCTAGAGCATACAGGAAAGTGAGTTCAGGCTGGTTTTCATAAGAACAAACAGATTCAACAGTAACACAAGCTGCTGGTTTGTTCTCTTCCTGCTACAATTGCTCAGTCTGGTCACTATTGTACCAAAAGCTGTACAAGCCTGTAATAAAGCTTAAGAAGTTTAAGAAGAGATGGGTCAGCTCTAAAAAGGTCTTTAGCTAAGTTGCTTCTGCTTTTAACTTCCAAAATACTCTATCCCATGCACTTAGCTTTACAGCCACTCCAGTTGTTTCCATGCTGATTTTTTTTAATAAAGTGAGTTAATGAAAATGTATACCAGGCACAGCAGAGGGAAAACGTCTCTCCAGGCCTTCACGATTTCCAGCACTGACAGTGCTTGAGTCCAAAGGCTCAAAAACAGTCAAGAGACAAGTTTGGTCAGAGAGCCATTGCCCTGAGGCTTCTTCCTACACACACCATTCCCTCCCCTTGAAGGTCTCCTCAAGGTACAGTACGTACTCTATCGAGTCCTTCTATGGTCAGAATACAGAACTGAACTGAGCCTATGCAACACAGATTACTTGTGTGCAATAAATGACAGAATGCAAGCGCTTTGAATTCTTTACTTTGCATATATGGCTATGTTTTAGTATGGTACCCACATTTAGATCATAATTTCCATGGGTCTATATAAACATGCATGAAGATAAACAGACTCTCTTCCCATGTAGAACTGGAAGAATTCATCCAGAAGCTTTGCTTTGTAAATCATTTCAGATGTATTTTACTGAAGCCATAAAGGATATTAGCAAGTGCGCTGGGACCTTTTGTTTTAAATTACTATGATCTGTTACTCTAACAGAAGTTACTAGTATTATTTAACCCCACTGGTGTACTTAAAATGAAATTAGTTTGAAGGTTTTTTTAAATAGGTTTTGGGTCTATACTAATCATTTTTCCAGAATACCCTCTTCCTGTTTATCCTGTTGGTCTGCTGTTTTGTATACCCAGAAAGATACCAAAATAACCTAGGCTTTCAAATTATCCTATCTTGCAGAATAAAAAAGGAAACAGAAATCTAAGAAGTCTTTATTAACCTTTTGACTAAAAATTATGGATTCATTCATAAATTAAATAGTATATGTCAAAAAATTTCAAAGAAAGTCACATCCATTCTTGCTCTGATCATTTTATGATTGCAGAATCAAAACCCCCCAAATATTAGTTGCTGCAATTCTTTGTGGTTCCATTAAAACCACACTTAAGTTTAATCACACTGAAGCCTAAAGTTGAAAAATCATATTATAGAAAGCTTTTTATGATGTACATATACAACAAAAAGAGACAATGATTCCCACAGCCTCTGTAATGGGAAGAAATGACAAATTCACACAGATGCAGCATGGCCTTGCCTAGGACACTTGACACTGTATCTAGGAGGGGCTCTGCTCTGCAGCAGCCAGGCGGGGCATATAGTAGAGCTTGTTGTGGTCCAGGTTATCGTGGTAAGGTAGCCACGTGGTCAGAAACATCACGGCAAGCTTGTGCCCACTCTCAAGCCCACCTACCAGAGGTAGTACCATTAACAGAAGTCTGTGTCTTTCAGGACTTTCATCATACTTTCAAATTTTTCGGGTTGGGTTTTTCATACAAACAACTAGATGCAACATTCCAGCACCGGTCTTACTAAAGGGATTTAAACCACCCTCCTACCTCTCTGCCCACCTCTTCTGAGCATCACCAGCTCTTCCGAGCATCACCAGCTCTTCCTGACACTGCTCTGCACTTGAAACCCCTCTGGCTACAGGAGCTTCTTCACAAACCCCAAGTCTTCCTCCAGTCATAGCTTTACAAGATAAAAATCTTCCATTCTGCACACACACTCAGCATTCCTTCTTCCTCAATGCATTTGCAGACAAACTGCATTTTAACAGACTCATGTTACCATGATCTCAGCCATGCTTTATACTTCATCCCTTCATCAATCCAGCAATCACTGAACCATCCATTGTTTGTCACTATTGCTTCTATGTTTACATGCAGACAATTGACTAAAACAGCAAAAAGCAAAAAAGCATCACACCAAGACAAATGCTGGGGAAAGTCCCCACAAGCTCTCATCCATTGACAGTGGCCTCCAGCCTTTACTTCTTAGTGCTGGCAGCTCACCAGCTCCTTATCCATTTTATCGTTACTGTACAGTCCTAATTTTTAATTTAATTTTAGTTGAGTAACAGTAAATCACCGATCTAATCAAATTTAAATGCTAGCTATACAAATAGTGTACTTTCAGTCTGACAGCCAAGACACAAAACGAAAACAAGGAATACACTGCTTTAGGTTAACTGTTTCCTTTTGACAAGAAGGTAAGTAATACAAGACTTGTCTAGCAGTAAAGTGATGCAATCTGAATTGGAGACAGCATAATCAGCTCCACACACAATGAGTGCAACACTGAAACCGCCTACTGGACAATTTCTATGGCATACACACATGAAAGAAAGATCTATGGGTTTTAATATGATCTTTTGGGCATGATGGCTTTTAAGAGAAATTCTCACCTTATGGTTTTGTCTTAAGTAGAGATGGCGATATGGTTAATCCAAGTACTGAAATGTCCTACTTGACTTGGTACATAAACAAGTTGAAAACATATGTAATTTAAAAGTTTAAAACACATTCAATTTGAAACTACAGGGGAGCGTCATAAAAAGCTTTGGGTATCTGAGAGGCTTTGAGAGGTTGCTGACTCCGGGTGTTTAAGCACCTTGCTGTCAGTGGTGAGCAGCCTGTAAAAAAGAGCAAGAAGAGGAGGTATGTTCTGCCCCCAGGACCCTGGACCCCATTCCCAGCCTACGCACCAGCACAAGCCACCCAAAAAGAAACGCGGGTTAAGGTGAGGGAAGCAAAGTGAGGTGCAGGTATTGATGCCTCTTCTGTACAGACTGCAATCTGAGGGGTGGGGAGAAAGCGACCAGCTGGCAGCATCTTAAACCACGGCATCTAAGGCTTCCAAAGTACATCTGTCAGAGCCATTCGTGAATAAATTTGAGCATAAGAGTTTGTAGAATTGAGAACTTCATATGTAAAGATTACAATGAAAACACAATAGATAAAAGCACAAAAAGCTACAAAGGCTGATTGATAATGTAAATGTGAGAGGGAATTATCATGGGTAAACTTAACCTTTTCTTCATTTACACCACACAGCACAGCCGGAGAGAAAACAATTGAAACTTTGAAATCTACTACATTTCCAACTCAATCTGTTTTCCCACTATAAAAAACAGTTCATAACATAAAAGGTTATTTTGTTCCATTATTTATTTTATTTCAATTGAAATACATGAGGATAAATTTGGTTTTCTGGCTAGAGGCAACCAACTACAGGCAATGCAACTCTATCTTTTATTTTGTTGTCTTACTTAATAGAAATAACAGCATTAGTTGCTGACAACAAACGTGTACAAAATGGTGTGCTTCACTTTGCCCTCTGGATTTTAACTTCACAATACCATTCTCAACATTCACCTACTGCTAACCTTTGCTCTTTCCCTCTCTCATACTTCACCCTTTTTGGTGTAAGCGACTTCTCCATCATAAGCTTCTGCTGTCAGAAGCGTCTTTCCCCATTTATTCACTTCACCAGCTCAGTATCTATTCCTGGATTTCTATTTCACCCTCCTTCTCCTGTCTCCCATCCTTCTTTACACCTGCTATTGGGTTTACATTGGCTAATTCGTAACACCGTGTCTTTCCAATTCTGTCCTGTTTTTGATGCTAAAACATACTGGATGAAGGACGATGCCAAGAACAATCATGACACATGAATAAACAATATTTTGTTGATGTATGAATTATCCTATTTAACACTGCAAGAAGCCCTGGGACACAATAAACTGTACTGTATAAAGCTCCACTGTATCATTGCAATATGTGGTTAAAGAGGCAAAAGCAAACTTAAAAATCACTTAACACTGATTTTTAGCCTCACTATTAAAAAAAAGCAGAAGAAATGGGAAACAAAGGGATTAGCACTGTCCACGTCAAGAATGCCTGGAATAAGCGTTTACTCAACCCACCGAATTACAGGGGTATCTATGCGCACCTAGTGATACAAAAGCATTTGGGGTGCCTTGACATTTTCCCATGACCTTCAAAGATAATTCTAATGAATAAAAATGTATCAGGAATCATAGGCAGTTGCAGATAATTTGGGGATATTAAAGCCGCATTAATGGAAGTCCTACTTGGAAAAACACATGCAAGTGCTTTTTCTCCTTCTGTAGCAGTACCAGTGACAATCTATGTCTGTCATTACATGAAACAGAGTTCCCTCCTAAATGGCATACATACACATTTTCCGGAACTATCTTTCCTTCTTATCTTCTTTCCAAATTGAAAAAAAAATAATCTTACCTGTTTATTCTGTGTGTCAAAAAATACTTCAAGACTAAAACTGATTATTAAAGAGCCGTAACATAAATTGTTTCTTCATCTCCTTTACCAATGACACCATGATGTTTATGCTGTGCATAATACTGCAGTGATATATGAGATCATCAGCTTGGTAACTAAAAACAGTTTCACTGTGCCTGTGATTGATAAACTATGGAAGTATTAAAACATTAAAAATGTTAATCTTTGTAATAATCTCCTGAAAAGTTTTTCTATTAATTTAAACCATCGATCATTTTAATATTTAATCATTGCAGACTTCATTTGAAATGAGGATAGCCATTCACTGAAAAGCACTTCATTTTTTATTTTAAAAAATGATCAGCTTGTTATGTATTCTATAAATCTCTTTGCATTTTTCCTCAATAAAAAGTAAAACTGCAAACAAATGAAAAAATGTACAAGAGCAGAAAAATTTAAAGCAGTTTGTGTCAGAAAACACGGACTTTTGCAGTCCTGTTTCCCAAGAGTAACTATTACAACAGCAGTATTACAAGAGAGTCGCAGGATTGAGTGAGACTTCTACTGTAAATGTAAATCATTAGCTTCTTTGTCTACACCTTACAACCATCTATGTTTCATTCTCTTTATGTATCTAATAACACATAAACATAACAATTTACTTATGAAGCGTTTAAATATTTACTAGATTCACTCGGCTCTCCAAGATAATATTAAACTGGTTTAGGGTTTATTAACATGTAACACCATTTTGTAACATTAGCCTGCTTTAGCAACATATAAAGACTTTCCAGAGTACCCTACCCTAGTCTGTAATTCACAGCTGGTAACTTGTCTTGCTAATGAAAAATTTAGATTAATATGGAAATATCGCAAAGAAAAACAAAACCCAGAACTTCCTAATTATGAAAAAAAATCTCACAGAAACTCTAAAATTCCAACTGCAATTAACTGTACTTAATCTTGATGGTACTCGCTTTCTTTCAAAAGTTTTAAAACTATGTAGGAAACAAAAACTAATTCACAGAAATTTCACAGAAAAATCCAATGAAAATGTTTTCATTGCACTGTAAAAAACCCCTTGTCTTGTTTTCCATGTAGAGTCTCCTAAAATTGGACGTTTTCTGGAGCTACTGCCATGAAGTACAATGAGCTTAAATCATCCTTTAAGACTGGGCTGCAGGATTTGGCTGAAGTACTTGAACAAAGTAAATCCTAGCTATACACTGGGCAGTATCATAGATTAATATATTAGCTTACATGACTAGTCTTCGTTCTTCATTTGTGACCAATAGTGAATTAGAGGATTTTCCCATACCTGCTATAAAGCTGGCACACAAACTAGCCTCCTTTTCTGAAGAGACTGCAGAGTGTAACAGTAAGAGCTATGAAGGGAACTGGCAGAAGTGCATATGGAATCTTCCAGTGCATATAAACTTACTCTGTATAGTTCCAAGTTTATGAAAATAATAATAATAATAATAATAACAACAATAATAAAACAGTAATAAAAGCCCTGCCTTTATTTTTGATTTTACAAAGAAAAGTATGTATCTTGTTGAATATTACCTTTTGATAAAGTCTGTTTTTAAGGAAAGATGTATGGAAAAATCCAGTTAATTTAACGTGATGCAGTAATTGAATTCAAGAGCTCAGCTGCCTGCATCTGAAATGGAAGGGATAGTCCTATTTTTATGGAATTTAATAGAAACACATATATGTGTTTGTATGTATATCGATATAAAATTTATAGTTAATTATAAGAGGAGTTTTACCAACGCTAACAGGAATCTCTGTTTTAGTCATCCGAAGTAATCTTTCAAAACCTAGCTATTTGAAGAGTTCCCACATCTATGTTGAAACAACTAGGTATTTTCTATATTGCTTTTGCAGCTACAACATGCTATTTTAGACAGACTAAGAAGTCAATTGTAGAACACTGTTGTAATCTCTACTTGGTTAAATTAATAAATCACATTCACAGAACTACAGGATTGTTGATGCTGGAAGGGACCTCTTGAGACCATTTACCTGGGCTCATGTACCACTGCTCAAACAGGTTCAGCTATAAGACATAAATTATCTAACTAATTTATAAATTACAAAACCCTTCTACATATTGAAGCAAGAATAACAGCAAAAAGTGAGCAATTACATTTTCCTAAAAAAAAAAAAAAGTGTCAACTGTGTGATTAATTTATTTCAAAGTCAACACCACTTCTTTGTTTTCGCTATGCTCACACTTACTGTACTGACCTGAAGTAGGCTTACATCTTCATGGCTTCCATGAAGACACAAAACATGTTCTAGAAGGGTAAATTGTACTAATTCATGATCAAAGATAATCATGCCAACAAATGCATCTGCCAATTTTTTCCTTAGTAAGCAGACAAGCTATTTTCTAAGCAACAAAGTTTGTCCCTAAGTGCATGTTGTACCAAGAGGTGAAATGGTTCAGCCAAGGATGACATGCCAAATAGCACTGCATAATAAAAGGTTCCATTTTGCCCATGCCTAGAGAGTTTTGTGTATCCCTAAAACATCACTTTCTACAGTTTTCTACTATGGCAGTCAATATCCGTAGCACAAGATGGAAGAAAGTCAACACGTCTTCAGTAATAGGTACCCTTCCATTCTGATTAGCTTTTTAGGAATGATCCTGGTCCCCAACAGCAAAAAACTTGACCCTGTATGACATGGAATTGAATTACTGTGTGTGAACACGTGTGCTGTACATACAGACCAGTTGTACCATTAGCTCTTCTAAAGGGGTTTGCTAGTACTACACTCTCTCCTCATAATTATGTAGGCTAAGGCAAGGCAGAGTACTTTGAGAGCTACATGAATATGCTGGCAGAAATCCCTGCCAACACTTCACGTTTAGAAATGTTGCAGCTCCCGTATTTCTGTCCGGGATTTTCTGAGCTAACCGTGACCAGCACACTCTGCAGAAAACACAAAGGAGTCCAATGTATCCGGAACACATCACGGCTGCAAGGTAAATACAGCCAGCTAAACAAGCCCGGCTTGTATCAGATTTACTGCATACGCACAGCTGGCCAACCACATAGAGCCCTGACACACACCGCGCATGTAGCAGCTCTAACACGTCCTGGTCTCACTGCGTGCGGGGGGTCAACCTACACGTGCACACACACACAGACAGAGCAGCTGTTTGTCCAGCTCCCAGACAGCCGGAAACCCCACACAGACGGGGTTTCACACACACATACCCAACCACACTGCGATGGTTGGCAGCACACGAAGGCTTGAGCTCCTGAGGGAAAGCCGTGGAGTGTCCTCACACCGGAGGCACCACAGGCGTCTGTCAGCTCAGCCAACCTGACAGCCCCCGGGCCAGGCATCGAACCCTCGCCCAAGAGACGCCCCGGTAACGGGTCTATTTCGCTCCAAATCGACCAGTCGCGGCCCAGTGAGGGACCCTGCCTAACAGCACCTGTGGGCACAGGGGAAACAAGCCAGGCAGCCAAGGAGCGCTCGGTAGTACCGCGTGAGGTAGCACCATCAGCCCCGGCCCTGAGGGGAGCGGCCCGCTCCCGCTCCCGGGCACAGCACATGCCGCCGGCGGGGGAGAAGGACAGGGGGGCTTTTCCCGCCCACGCCCAAGATGGCCGCGCCGGCCGCGGCCGCTGACCCCTCCCGCTGACCCCTCCCGGCCCCTCAGCCGCCGTTCCGGGGGCGGCACCCGGGCGCCCCCGCGGCACCGCCCGCCCCGATTGGCAGCGCGCTCCGGCCAATAGCGGAGGCGAGCGCTTTCTCCCGGCCAATGGCAGCGGAGGCCCGCGGCGGACAGCGGGCCGGCCGAGCGCGCCGCCAGGGCGGACGCTCCCTGCCCACAGGCCAATGGCGGCGCCGGAGGAGCGGCGGGGCAGCGCGCCCCCGCCGCCCCGGGGAGGGGGGGGCGGTTGCCGTGACAACCGCAGGCCCGGCGGTGCCGGCCGGCCCTGGCGCCCGCGGCCCCTCGCCCACCTCGGGAAGCGGCGCGGTACCTCGGGCCGAGCGGCAGAGCTCCGCCTCCTGCCTCCTCTCTCGGCGGGGCGACTTCCTGTGCTGGCGGGGCTGCCGCCGCCTCCTGCCCGAGCGTCCCCGCCGCCCCGCCTCCCGCTCCTGCCCGCCCTGCCGGGCAGCGGCCTCGCGAGGCCGGGGCGCCGAGCGCGCCGGGGAGGGACGGCCCCGGCCCCGCGGCACCTGCAGCGGCGAGAGCGCAGCCCGGCCCCCGCCCTCCCCCTGCGGCGCCCAGCAGCTGCGCCCGCAGGTGGGCCGGGGAAGATCCTCGGGCAGCGGCCGCCTGCCCGTTGGGAGGCCTCACTCCCGCCTGCCTGCGCCCCTCGGGTATCTATCTCCCTGGGTTTTCCTGGGGAGGTGCTGTGGGGGAGGCTGAAAGTTCAGTCGTGGAGTATTTCAGCATCCTCCCTTCACACCCTCCGCTCAGTTTTTACCACTCTTTCGCCTACCTGTATCAGAACTGTCGCTCCAGGCATGTACAATAAAAAGCGGCTAGCCACCTTCAGATCATCACCATCCCAAGCCCAGTTCAGTGAGAACTTCTATGAAAGGTCCTAAAAACATAACACATGGGAAATTATTAATCCTGTCAGGTTATTTTTCACCACTTTCAATGATACTACGTCCTTTGTAACATAATTAATCTACTTCGGTGCAAGAAGTAAGCCACTGGCTCTTGTGGAACAGCTTACTGATTAATATTGCAAGTGCATGCTTTGCTTCCTGCAAAAATGGCAGTTGATAACCAAGTGTAACACTCCCCTGTGAGGAAAGCACACAAAAAAGAAAAGATTTGCATTTGTTTACCTCTGCAGTTTAGGAAGTGAAAGCCGTACCCAGCTGAACTTTCCCATCTTTCTAGATGACACGCATACAGAGTGGAGAATGAGCCTACAGAAAAGTTGATTAATGTGAGTTTCCGTCTGGCATGTGTACCAAACCGCAGAGTTTTCTCCAGTCATTTCTGTAGCAAGCTTAATGGATGGCTGAAATGAAGCAGCTTTCTTAGAAATACAGCCTGTCCTGATTTCGAGTGATGAGACACAAAGCTTTTTTTGTACCTTTTCTGCCAAGAAGTCTCAAACTAAGGATATTTATCTGCTTTGAATGTTGCAGCTCACTGGACACAACCTTAGGTTTTCTCCCAGGGTACGTCGTCCCCTGTGGAACAAGGGGTGTCACACCCTCTGTGGGCACCACCTTTGATTTTTCTAACTTCCGTGTGTTCATAATTTTCAACAATATTTTATTTGATTCATACTCCTAATGGTAAGCCAGGAACTCCATACATGTAAAATATTTTAATACTTTGTTTTGATTCCTTGATTGTTTTAATACAATTCAGTTAAACCCCATTCATGATTATGCTCATGGATCTTTGGATATGGTATTATATACAAAACAGCAATCACATTCAAATAGCTGTTCCTACCTGATTTTTGACCGAGTAATCACAACCAAAATAAACAAATATGCAGGAATATCAGAATCAGTGTAACCACTGCTGAGGAGTTTGTCTTTGTAGCACAATATCACATAATTTCACCTAATCACGATATTAATTTCACCACCAAGTTATTCTTCTAAGTAATTAACCTGCGTATGCCAGCAGCCTCGATACTGAATCCATAAAGAAGTCATAAGGAATTATGACTTCACGAAAAGGAGCTCTACAACCACTGAGAAATTTTCACCATTTTTAGTCTCACTGTCTTTAATTTTTTCATTCTTAACCCTCATTTTATGGAAAAAGTTTGTTTCCCATTGCGAGGTTTGATCTGTAGGGAAGGCATGCATACTGGTGGAATGGTCAGAAGGGCAGTTGACATTTAGATAATAGAAAGTACTACTGACAGGTTTGCTGTGTTTTGTAGGATAAGAAGCAGTCTGGGTGGAGTATATGTGTTATAGGATATTTATAATCTGTCTCTTCCAGGTATAAATACACAAGGGATACAATTAGTAAATATGTAACTATAACTGAAATGTACATCAATCAGAGAGGAATATCTTACTGATCTTGCCACATCCATCAATTTGATGGCATATCCCTTGAGCAGATGAATTAAAAAATCCAAAAAAGTGGTTTTTAAATTTACATGGTATTTTATCTCACAAAATTTTGAAGAAAATGTATCGGATGTTGTTTCTTCGCAAGATCTTCAGCTTACTCCAACAATTTGACAAGCATCTGTCCCTTTTTGTTCTCCTTCTATGCAGTGGTATTCAACTTTATGATCTGTGAAACTTTTTTTTAATAGAAGTTAAGCCTACTGAAAATAGGCTTCCTGTTCTTATTTATCTTTTGCAGAGCTCTTAGAAGCAGACCCTGAGCTTTTAGAGTTCAGTAGATAAAGGGTTGGGAAATGATGCTCAACATCTTTGTTCCAAGCTGACAACACAGATTAAACTAACATACAGAAAACTAACTCCTCAAAATGCAACAACTTGTTGACTGTCTAATCAACAACTGTTGATGTCTCATCATGTATGTCTAATCACCATGTTAAGGTCAAAGATGTGAAAGAATGTTATTAATTATTTTTGTTCTATTCATTTTGCCGTCACTATGAGTAAGAGTTTTGCCCCATCTCTCATCCAGAACTGTAGCCTGAATGTTGCCAATATTAGACCCAATGGGGCTAATATTCAGGCTATCACTAAATCTTTCAGGTAATACGTTACTCCAGAACTTCTGAAAGGTACGTTATTCTCCATCCAACCACAAAGCTAAAACTCTCTTTATGCTCCTGTCACTTCCTAACAATGTCATTTTTGGTGGCTTTGACAGATACAGTCTTGCTCTGCTCATATCCAACCAGAACTGCTGCTGAAAGAAATAATCCCCTTAGTTTATCCCTTTGTCCACGTCATTCCTCACTTTGCATCTCTCCAGTGTCTTCCATCTCTACACTGGCTCTGTATGCCCTTTGCCTTCATTTTGAAATCCTTTATTCCTACCCTGTCTTATTCTCCCTTAGCTTTAATGTTGCTTCTCACCTCTGACTAACCTAGGATACTGGCTTATACACTGTGCTTTAATTCTTTTTTTTTTTTTTTTTTTTAACAAACCCTGTTTTGCTTTCCTCAATTAACACTGTTAACTCTCAAATCCATCCAAAAGACAAGTATGGCAGGATAGCTACTGTAACTTGATGCCACTGGTGTGCTGAGCCTATTCCTGTCATACTTCTCCCGTATTTACTATTTCTGTCTGTTCATGTCTTGTCTTACATCTCAGCTGCAATTTCTCTAGCACAGGTACCTTCCTTTTGCTCTTTGCTTGGTTAATATTTAGCACCACTGTCCCTAACATCAGACATTCCTAAAACCTCTGCAGCATTGCCTGTAGCAGAGCAGCCCTGGACAACAGTCCTCACCCCTGTTCCCCATGGGGGAATCGTCTTTCCTTCCAGCCTTCTAGCTGAAAGTCCCAACATGGTGTCAGTCATGATAGATGGCGCATTTTGTGACACAGACAGCCTGCCATTAGGACAAACTCATTTCACTAAAGAACCATCTGATGGTAATGACTTTCAGTCACAGACTGACCTAGGCTGGCTTGAGTCAGTGTGCTGGAGGTGAAAGGCTCCATATTCCATTACCAGTACTCTGAGCCATCAAGTCTGCTCCACCCCACCCTTACTTAATCTGTATTGATAGACTTGGTAGCATTTTCCTAACTGCTATCATCCATACAGATGTCTGCCGTCATTTTGTTGATACAGTCAATCAATACTACATTAAATGTTACCTTCAGTTCACCCTTAATTGTCTAAAGTAGATGTGGTATTTTCATTATTTATACAACTATGCCATTAAATTATGCATTCCAGATTAAAAGAATAAAAGACTTGTTTACATTATTATTATTGCTCTGGCATCAACTTTTGGATTTCTGTGTAAAGAAATTAATCTCCTATTGGAGGGGGAAATGGGGACTGACAAGCACTAGCTCCTGTTGCCTCTGGGACATAATTATGCTTGCAAATACAAAACCAGAAAAATCATAAGCTTAACACAGTAGACACTCTTGAAAGTTTCATCTCAGCATGAAGCTATGTTTTAATTATTATTTTTGTCTGCATTGTTCAGATCGACAGTGCACCAGCTAGAATAAGTGCTTATCCTGGTTAATTCTTCATGAGGCTTATGTCACTGGAAGATGCATTTAATTTATTTCCTTTTTCTTTTCTTAAGCCAGCACTGACTAAGTGGTTATCTATAAACATTCAACAAAGGTTTTACTTTAGGGCCAGATCCAAACCCTGTTGAGTCAATTGGAAACTTCAAAGGTCTTTGGAAAAGGCCCTATTAAAAGACAGAGGTAAGCTGTGATTTGTTTGGGGACTCTGCAGAATAAAAAAAAAACCCTTATTTATATTCTACAATATCAACAGATTTCCTATATGGTAGAGATTGTCTGTTCTTATGAACTGAATTTGGACACTCTAACATCCCCACACATCTCAATAGTATTTTTCTATATATAAGATACGTCCATATTTTTTCTAACACAGTCCTTGGAAATATGATTTTATATAATACATACAGTTCTTACACCTGAAAAACTGTTATCTGTGTTCTGGGAGAAGATTTTCACATATACTGATTTAATTAGATAATTACAATGATGCATTTCATATTGGGAAGAATCACATATTTTGAAAATCACTGTGATACTATTTTGGTTAATTTTTAAATAAAAGCTAACCTGTTAAATATGAACATAATAGTTATTATAGCATCAAATAAAAAAGCTTAGCTTCCAAGAATGAGTGTGGGTTTTGCCATGCCAAAATTAACCAAATAAATGCTCTGCCTCCAAATATTAGTGTGGTCTTCAGGAAAATATAAACCCTTGAAAATACAATTTTATAAATTGTTTGGGAGCCAGGTTCTCCATGTTGCAAGGTAGTGCCCCAAATTACTAGGTTGATACAGTTCTCAGTTTCCCCCAGAAATCTCCTCCATCTTGTACAAATAATAAAACATTCCATTAAGTCTGGGCTTGAACTCACTCCTCTTCCATCTCAGGTGTGTGCCTTAACTGAATTATGCACTGTCCTCCTTTCTACACTACTATTTCATTAGCTAATACAGAGTTGAACACATCAGTAGCAGAAACAGAGAGCTTTTCCTCATACACCCAGTCACCCAACAACAGAATCCTTAGGGCCCTCTCCTAGCAAGTGTGGAACTTGAAATCTAGTCTTTCTTTTGAACCAAGTCAAAGGAGGGGTTGAAAACAATTACCACCTTCTGGACTGCAAGGTAAAGCAGGAATTTCTTCTCTATGAAGTCTTGGCCTTGGAAAACTTCATATAAGGCATGATCTGAGAAGTGCCACCAGACAAAATGCTATCATGCCAACGAAACTGGCACAATGATGCAGCAACTCTCTGAGAGTCTAGTGTCTAAGGGACAACTAAATGTTGGACTCTATGTGAATATGACCTAAAGCAGCAGTTAGACGCCTAAGTCCCTTCACATATACAGCCAAAGGGACTCTGTAAGATCCCAGCCTCATGAAGCTCATTTAATGCAGCAATGGAAATTTACTGGATTTTCTGATCACCATCTATGAAAAGCTATCTGAGCAATCAAAACCTGGTGACAAAGAACTCCTTAACCTTTATGTACTGTTAGAAAGAATATATATACAAAGAGCTGATAGCTGTGAGTTCAGGCTTAAACTGAGAATAGAAAGAAGGCACACACTTTTTCTAAGCATTATACTGGATTCTCCATTGTTTTACTGAGTAAGTGTTTTTTTCTTCCCAGGATAATTTTTTCCATGAGGATGTCTCCTGGCTTTCAAGAAACTGTAAAACAAACTAGGGGGTGATGATCATCCCT
Organism: Athene noctua; assembly: GCF_965140245.1. NCBI lineage: Eukaryota > Metazoa > Chordata > Aves > Strigiformes > Strigidae > Athene > Athene noctua. The sequence goes on along the minus strand of NC_134038.1, from coordinate 27,369,792 downwards.
CTCAGCTTTACACTCTATGCTTCTACTCATAGAATCACAGAATCGTCTAGGTTGGAAAAGACCTTGAAGATCATCCAGTCCAACCATTAACACAACATTAACAGTTCCCCACTACACCATATCCCTCAGCACTAAGTCGACCCTACTCTTAAACACCTCCAAGGATGGGGACTCTACCACTGCCCTGGGCAGCCCATTCCAACGCCTAACAACCTGTTCTGGAAAGAAATGCTTCCTAATATCCAGCCTAAACCTTCCCTGGCGCAACTTGAGACTATTGCCTTTTGTCCTACTGCTTGTTACTTGGTTAAAGAGACTCATCCCCAACTCTCTGTAACCTCCTTTCAGATAGTTGTAGAGGGTGATGAGGTCTCCCCTCAGTCTCCTCTTCTCCAGACTAAACAGCCCTTTTTCCCCCTCTGGGACAGGTGCACCCCATCTAATGCCAAAAGGTCTGGTGCTCTGTATACCAATCCATGATTGAAAAATCCGAAGCCCTGACGGTAACACCAATCTTGGAGCCACAAGTTCATCTGTTGAGTTCTCCTGTAATCTTCTTCATCCATCCCCACAACTGAAGGGGACAAGCAATTTGTGCCTCTGAACCCTTAATCAGTTTCCCCAAGGACCTGAAATCTCTCAGCACACTACAAATAGTAGTTCAGTATTTTATTTCTTATTACTGTTTATTATGTGCTCTCGCTTTTTATTTGCTACTTAGTAGACTTCTCTCAATAGTTTAAATGCCTTATGGTCATTGGTATCACTCATCTTTGAGTAATTCAGAAATAAAAATTAATTAATCTTCATTTCAGGCCTATAAGATAAAGGGGTAGCAGCATCAAAGTTTTACAGATGGGAGAGTGTGGCACAAAGAGCAGCTGGGAGGATCTGGGAAACTACAGACCAGCACATCTACACTTCTGCAAAGAGAACTGAATTGACGCCACATATGGGGGCAGATACCCCATAATTTTTGAGGATAAGGGTCATGCCTCCCACATCTGTTAGAGTTCTTTGAAAGAGTCATCTAAAAATGTGCCTAAGGATGACTGGTCAAAATATTATAACTGGAAAGCCAAAACAGCTAAGTTGCTATGGGATAAAAGGAAAGTTACTTGTTTAAAGCTTAGAAAAAATAAATAGAAATAATATATCTGGTTTTGTATCGGTGGGATAGTGGCATATTCGCCATGATATCTGTCTGGGATCCATGCGGTTCAGGACAGTCCTAAATGACTCAATAGTAAGGCAACAAAATTTTCTCATTATACAAAATAATTAAAAGCAATCAAAAGTAAAACTGACTTCAAAGATTAGCAGAAACACACCATGATGTTGAGGGACTGCATTTTAAAATGGCTGATGAAATCCAGCAATAAGAACTGCACATGCACCGTATAACTATCCATACAAATGATGGACAATAACACCATTATCTGCAAACTTGCTGAGGGTACACTGTGCCTCATCATCCAGATCATTAATGAGGATGTAAAACAGGACTGGACACAGTATTGACCCATGGGGTACACTGCTAGTTGCTGGCCTCCAACTGACGTTGTGCCACTGATCACCACCCTCCGGACCTGGCCATTCAGCCAGTTTTCAACCCTCACTGCTCATATAGCCCATACATCAATGGGTTGCCATGTCAAAGGCCTTACTGAAGTACAGGTAGACAATATCTGCTGCTCTTCCCTTGCCTGCCAGGCCAGTCATTTCATTGTACAAGTTTTATCAAGTTGGACTTCCCCTTGGGGAAGCCATGCTGACTACTGATGATTTTCATGTTGTTAATGTGCCTGGAAATGTGCCTGCACCATCACCTCCCCAGGGATCGAGCTGACGCTGACTGGCCTGTAGTTCCCTGGGTCTTCATTCTTGCCCTTCTTGAAGATAAGAGGGATAATTGCTTTCGTCCAGTCTTCAGGCACTTCTCCCAGTCACTATAATCGATCAAAGATTATCAGGAGTGGCCTCTCAATGACATGTCTCTCAGCACTCATGGGTGCATCCCATCATGGCCCATGGACATAGGCAAATCCAGATTGCTTAAGTGTTCCCTGACCTGATCCTCTTCCACCAAGGGTACATCTTCCTTGCTCCAGCCTTTCCACCAGTCTCTGGGACCTGGGGGCCCAGCTTTCTAGTAAAGACTGAGGCAAAGAAGTCCTTCAGTACATCATCCTTTACCATCTTTACCACCTCATCACTCACCAAGTTGATCAGCTCTGGTGCAGGCACGTTTCTTAGCAGAGCAGGAGAACACAGCGTACAGGGGTAGTTCATGAGCCAGGAAAACCCCAGCGGAGTGCAGAGACCTGCCAGTAGCCAGCAGCTCTCACAAGAGAGAGCAGCTGATGACGTGTGGATGGGGCCAGGAGTAACGGCAGCCACCCCACACACCCACAACGGGAGCCCAGGGAGCACCAGGCACCAGGAGCAACGCAAATAGAGCGGGCAAACAGGGTGTGGCGCGGCAGCCAGGGCATGGCATGGTGGTTGGCGTGGCAATTCATGCGGGAGGGCGCCTCTTTGAAGGTGGGGCATTCCACTGGCTAAGTGGAGAATCTTGAAGTATGCGTAACCCAGCAACCGGGTAGCATTCTGTGACCATCTGCATAAGCCAAGGTCTCTCATCCTACCTGACCCTCAAGGCAGGATGGTGGGCACTTGTCTGAGAGCAAAAGCTGCAGCTCTGGATGGGGGCTCCGCATCATCTACCCTAGTGGTGGCTGATGCCTCCACCTATTCAGAGCTGCTGAAGGGAGAGGCTGCAGGGCAGACCTCAGACTGCAGGAAGGGCTTACACCTTTTTCCTGGGGCAGGGGCAGGCAGCAGACCTGCCTGCAAAAGGTGTACCCAGGTTGAAGACCTCCTGCAGCAGGTGCCTGAGCTGCAGGAGGTGGTTAGAAGGCTACATAGCATCAGGGAGACTGATAAGGAGTTAGATAGCTGGTTCCAACTGCAGTCTGCAGTGGACCCTCAGCCCACAGCCAAATAGCCAAAAACTCCCCCATCAGCACACACAGAAGGGAGGGGGGCCAATAATGTAGAAGAATTGAAGCTTGCAAATGCAAGGGCCTGCAGGAGGAAGAAACTTACCCCAAAGCCTGAGGTGCCCTTGCAGAACTGCTTCACCTCTCTGTAGACTGAAGGGGTAAGATCCATCTCATCAAAAGAGATGCTCGAGATAAGGAAGGCAGCCCAACCTTCCCCTTGTATAACAGCCATCGCAACTAAGAAAAGGTAACAGGCGATAGTAGTAGTAGTAGGCGACTCTTCCGAGAGGTACGAAGGCACCCATCTGCCGACCCAATGCACTTTCTAGAGAGGTGTCCTGCTTACCATGGGCTCATATCAGGGATGCCACTGAGAGACTACCAAGCCTCATACAGTCCACTGACTTATCCAGTGTTGTTTCACATGGGCACCAGTGATACAGCCAGGAGCAGTCTAAAGAGTATGAAGGATTACAGAGCCCTGGGAGCAGGGGTAAGGGACTCTGAACGCATGTAGTTTTTTCAACAATCCTCCTGGTCAAAGGGAAGGGGTTTGAAAGGGCCAATTGAATCTGGCAAATCAACAATTGGCTATGGGACTGGTGCCACAGCCAGGGGTTTGGATACTTAGACCATGGGACTTGCTTTGAGAAGCCTGGTCTTCTGGGAGTTGATGGAGTCCATCTGTCAGAGAAGGGGAAGAGCATCTTTGGTCATAGGCTTGCCAAGCCGTGAAGAGGGCTTTAAACTAAAGTTGCGGGGTGAGCGGAACCTCAATCCATCCCACTCCTACCTGTTTGGTGCCAGTGCCAGCAACAGATGTCCAGAGCCTGGAGAGGGATCACAGGTCAGGAGCAGAGCAATTGAAGAACAGCACAGAGGAGTTCCACCCATTAAAAGAGCTTCATCGTGGACCCTACTTAAATGCCTCTTATGCAAGTGCACATAGCATGGGGAATAAACAAGAGGAGTTAGAGACATGCACACATTTGTAAGGCTGTGATCTTATTGGCATCATGGGGATGTGGTGGGGTGGGTTTTATGACTGGAGCATTGGAATGGAAGGATACAGGGTCTCTAGGAAGGACAGGCAGGGGAGACAATGAGGGTGGTGTCACCCTCTGTGTCAATGACCAGCTGGAGTGCATGGAGCTCCACCTGGGGATGAATGAGGAGCTGACCAAGAGCTTGTGGGTCAGGATTAAAGGAAGGGCAGGGACAGGTGACATTATAGCAGGGGTCTGCTACAAGCCACCTGACCAGGAAGACCAAGCAGATGTGAGCCTCTGTAGACAGATAGGAACAGCCTCACATTCACAAGCTCTGGTCCACATGGGGTACTTCAACCACCTTGACATCTTTTGGAGGAACAACAAGACAGGGCATAAGCAATCCATGAGGTTCCTGGAATGCATTGATTATAACTTCCTTCTCCAAGTGGTAGAGGAGCCAACAAGGAGAGGTGCTATGCTGGAACTTGTTCTCAACAACAAGGCTTGTGGGGAGTGTGAAGCTCAAGGGCAGCCTTGGCTGCAGTGACCATGAAGTGGTGGAATTTGAGATCCTAAAGGCATCAAGGAGGGTGCACAGCAAGCTCGATACTCTGGACTTCAGGAGAGCAGACTTTGTCTTCCTCGGGGATCTGGTTGTCAGAGTAGCATGGGATAAAGCTGTGTGGTGTGGTTTACTTGCTGGAGGGAAGGAATGCTATCCAGAGGGACCTTGATGGGCTTGAGAGGTGGGCCCATGCGAACCTCATGAAATTCAGCAAGGCCATGTGCAAGGTTATGCACATGGGTCAGGGCAATCCCATGCACAAATGTAGGCTTGGCAGAGAATGGATTGAGAACAGCCCTGTGGAGAAGAGCTTGGGGGTGTTGGTGGACAAGAAACTCAACATGTCCTGGTAATGTATGCTTGCAGCCTGGAAAGCCAACCATATTGTGGGCTGCATCAAGAGAAGTGTGGCCAGCAGGTTGAGAGAGGTGATTATCCCCCTCTGCTCTGCTCTCATGAGACTCCACCTACAGTACTGCATTCACCTCTGGGGCCCCCAAAATAGGTAGGACGTGGACCTGTTGGAGTGAATCCAGAGGATGTCACAAACATGATCAGAGGGCTGGACTGCCTCTTCTATGAGGACAGGCTGAGAGAGCTGGGGTTGTTCAACCTAGAGAAGAGAAGGCTCCAGGGAGCCTTATAGCAGCTTTCCAGTACCTAGAGGGGGATACAGGAAAGGGGGAGAGGGATTTTTCACAAAGGCATGTAGTTATAGGATGAGGAGGTAATTTTTTTGGACAGAAAGAGAGCAGATTTGGATTAGATATTAGAAGTTCTTCACTGTGAGGGTGGTGAGACACTGGAACAGGTTGCCCAGAGAAGCTGTGGCTGCCCCCTCCCTGGAAGTGCTGGATGGGGCTTTGTCACCTCCAAAGACAGGGTGGTTGGAACTAGATGATCTTTAAGGTCCCTTCCAGCCAAGACCATTCTATGATTCTCTGTCTTGTGTAACCAGGGCTGCTGTCTCACTGAGCGATGGACTCATATTTTCCTTAGTTTTCCTTTTGTCACCTAAATATACTTGTATGTTAGGTTTACCCAGGACTATTCTTTTAACACAGAGGTCATAGCACATGCCCATAATATCATGCCCTCTAAGCCTCTAGAACAGTTTTACAGCATGCAGGCTACCTGTTCGTAACTGCTCCTGATGGATGATGACTCATGCTTCAGGAAGCTTCAACTGGGAATAGTTTGGGAGAGAGCTAGCTGGCATAGGCCAATTCTGTGATGTAGCTATTAAGCAGTTTAGGTGATCAAATGCAAGTGCCCAGGATCAGCCTCTGGCAGAGTTTGCGCTGCTGTAGACACAGCTACGGCTGTGCCTGTATTACCATTCAAGAAAGAAACCATGAAGTCACTGTATATCGTTACCTGAAAATATCAGCTCAGTACTTAGCACAGGTCAAAAAAATCAGAAGAGAACAATCAGCATTTCTTAGAAGGAAACAGAGAACAAAACAGAAGTCCTTATTATACCACAGTATGCAACAATGTGTTTGTATCTTGAATACTGCATCCTGTCATCCCTTCTCAGGCAGGTGAGACACATAAAACCAGAAAACATTATGGAGGTGGATAACAAGGATGATAAGATTTGGCTACTGTACAAGAGAAGATTAAACTGAATAAAGCTCTTCATCCTGGAAAAGAGATAACATGAGAAAGGGACAGAAAGTCTTTGCAGAGTGTAAATAAGGAGCAATTATTTGCTGCTTCCCAAAAATACAAGAGAGCACCAAATGAAAAAAATCAGGCAGCAGGTTTAAAACAGAGGTCCTTGCAGGACTGTGGACCTACTTCCTTGCTTTATCTTCTCTGGGATGGTCAGTGGACCCAGTTACCTCCCTGGTTTTGCCTGTCATGTACAGATGCTGTGGGTTTGGATCCTCCTGGTGAGGGCGGTGCCTGCCCTGTGGCCACTGGCAGCTCCTGGTCAACCTGCCTTGTGGATGAGCCCTGCTTTTGCTCCTTCCTCGTAGTAAATTTGTAATTTAGCCAGAAGTTCCATACCCTATTGTATGGCAAAGGTCTGTATACATATCATTTGCATCCCAAGTAGATAAATATGACATTAATCTCTTTTTGAAGTAAGTTTTTGGTTATTTTAAAGTAACTGCCGTCAGAGTACCATTTATATATATTAGTTAGTGCTTAAAGCTGCTTAGAAATATTTCTTCTCAGTTAATGATTGTTTTATGTGGGCAGTGTTAGACTATATATTTCATATATTTTGTGGATGGGTAATAAGATTATTCAGTTAAATGATTACACGATTCAGACTGAAGTAAGTATGGCTTCTGCAGAGTTTCTCACTCATGATGACAGGTTACATGTATTTCAGAGAAGGTGTAGTTCATTGATTATATAGATGAGGGGATCGAGTGCACTGTCAGTCAGTTTGCAGCTGACACCCAGTTGGGTGGGAGTGTTGATCTGCTCGAGGGTAGGGAGGCTCTGCAGAGAGACCTGGACAGGCTGGAGCCATGGGCTGAGGCCACCTGGAGGAGTTTCAATAAGGCCAAATGCCGGGGGCTGCCCTTGGGCCACAACAACCCCCAGCAGCGCTACAGGCTTGGGGAAGAGTGGCTGGAGAGCTGCCAGTCAGAGAGGGACCTGGGGGTGTTGATTGACAGCCAGCTGAACAGGAGCCAGCAGTGTGCCCAGGGGGCCAAGAAGGCCAATGGCATCCTGGCTTGTGTCAGCAATAGCGTGGCCAGCAGGGACAGGGAAGGGATCTGACCCCTGTACTCGGCACTGGTGAGGCCGCCCCTCGATTCCTGTGTTCAGTTTTGGGCCCCTCACTACAAAAAGGACATTGAATGACTCGAGCGTGTCCAGAGAAGGGCAACGAAGCTGGTGCAGGCTCTGGAGCACAGGTTGTACGGGGAGCGGCTGAGGGAACTGGGGGTGTTTAGTCTGGAGAAGAGGAGGCTGAGGGGAGACCTCATCGCCCTCTACAGCTCCCTGAAAGGAGGTTGCAGAGAGCTGGGGATGAGTCTCTTTAACCAAGTAACAAGCAGTAGGACAAGAGGGAATGGCCTCAAGTTGCACCAGGGAAGGTTTAGACTGGATATTAGGAAGTATTTCTTTACAGAACAGGTTGTTAGGTGTTGGAATGGGCTGCCCAGGGAGGTGATGGAGTCCCCATCCCTGGAGGTGTTTAAGAGTTGGGTCGACTTAGTGCTGAGGGAAATGTTGTAGTTGGGAACTGTTAATGTTGTGTTGATGGTTAGACTAGATGGTCTTCGAGGTCTTTTCCAACCTAGACAATTCTGTGATTCTGTGATTCATCACAGACACCTGTACAATGGTGCCTACTTTCCCCAGATTTGTAGTTAACAGTCAGAAGAGGAGGTTAGATCTTCTGATCTCACGGTCTGTATATCCTGTGCTATAAAAACTTGCCCACTTACTGTTATGCTGAGGTTTGCTGAGCACAGGGACATGAGTTCAAACGAAACATGTTGTACACCCTGCAAAGGAGTTATGGAAATTCAGAGCTGGATTGCAGTTTGTTCCCATAATTAATCACCTTCATAATTTAAAAAAACAATAAATAACAAAGAAAGTTGTTCCTAATTTGTCATTTGAATGTTTGATTCCTTGTTTCAGATGTTTGCTCTTGTTCTTTGTCAATAATCAGAGAAGACTTCAGCATCTTTTCACTGTGAAGGTGTTTACACACTTTAATCAGACCACAGCCTAACCCTCCTTTTAATAAACTGTATTTACTGAGATTTGGGAAGTTTTACTGATATTTCGTACTGTTAGGCATTTCCTTCAGCTCTCATATAATTTTTACAGCTGTCTGCTTCAGTCTATCTAATTTTTCAAAATGCTTTTAAACATACAGGTGATAGAAGTATGAGTTATTCCAAAAATGATCCTAACAGTGACAAATTCAGAATTAAAGCATGTCATTAACCCTGACCATTACTTTATTGCATGATTTTATATCCAACAACTGAGTCTGTGCTTTGTCAAAGCTTTGTTTTGGCAAACTGCATTGAATCATTTGGAATCACTGACCATAATAGTTTCAAATCATTGTTTTTCAGGATAAAGCCTCCCACCTTTGTAATTCTTTGTTTGGCTTCATTTAAATATGGTTGAATGGTTCCAGATTAGCAACAGATTCTTATAACTATATTAATTCCATCCTCAATGTTATTTACTACCTGCCAACCTTTTTGTTCTCATTTTTTAGCTGGAGCTTTGGCAAAATTCTTAAGGTGTGTGCAGCCTGCTGTCATTCCCTGCAAAACCTCAGTAGAAGTGTGTCTTCAATAAAAGCTACTTTTTTGGTTCACCATCTATTTCTTAATATCTTTAATGCATGCTCCATTGTTTTGTTATTAGGAAAGTCATGCTTTAACATTTCTTCCCACAAACACAAGTGGACTGCCAAAATTTCCTAATTAGCTTAATAACAAATTTACAATTAGAAAGCACTTCTTTTAGTTTGACAGCCTTTGCCTAATTGATGGAATGCGTCATGGCTACAGGCCGCTGAAGTACGGGAGCAACCTTGAGGCTCTCCTCTGGACCACGTTTGCTGTCTGTCCTTTTTTGCTGTCAGGAGAGAAGATGATGGTGACAGTGGTAGCAAGGTAGCAGCTGTGCTACCTTGTATCCCCAAGTGGCTGGCATGCCGTGCCTGCTGGGGCTGCCCCCCCAGACACCTTTTCCCTTTGGTAATGACTGACACAAGGCAGAAGGATCCTTCCTAGAAAGATCCTGGCATCACCTGCTAGGAAAAGCAGATGGAATTTTTTACACAGACTGAATTCAAGGATAATGTGGATGGTTTTTCTGTCAGCACTTGAAGCCACATAAATAAGTATGGACATAAGCTGCACTTCCTGACTGGCCATGAGTCCAAATACATAAGGTAATTAGTTCTTTAATTGCCCTTGCTGCAATACAGCTTTGTGAGTTTCATTCTCCCCTATGACAACTGTATCCAAGTGTTATCAGACCCACAGTGTGGACACTTAACCTTAAACTCATAATGGTGAACAGCATTCATGGAGATAATTCCCATTCTAGTCCTTTTTTTTTTTTTTTTTTTGGGGGGGGGGGGGGTAAGAATAAGAGTAGAGCAGTAACAAGCTGGAACTCCTCAAACCTTACAAATAATTGCCGAGCACTGCTCCAGTTAACTGAGAAAATACTGAACCGAAATGATGCAGCTTCATGCTGTAATGTTTTATCCTAGCTGCTACATATCGTGTCTGGCTCTTCTTGATGCTGCCCTGCTTTAATGGCTGCATGGATTCTATGTTTTTTGTTTTTTTTTTTTTTAAAGAAGTTTGTATCAGAATGATCTAAATAGAAGTTAAAATTACCTAAAAAGGATATTTTCAGCATTAGTATAGCCAAAGTAAGTGAGCTATCTTTTCATTTTCATCTGCTTAGAGCCTTCATTGATTCAATATCTTTATCCCAGTAAAACATTTACCCAAATGAAGGGCAGCCAGATATGAATGGAATTGCTTCAACACATTTTGTAAATATATTGCTAATACTGGTAATAGTAATGATATGTTGAACTATGCACCATATAAATATACAACAAAAAGGTATTATTTGCCTGAAAATTTCTGAAAATGAGCTTCGTGCAACACTAATGAGCTACCCTGCAACAATAAAATAGTGAACACAGTTTGAGAGGGAGGTCATTAGCTTCCAAGGAGCTGTTAAAAAATGTCAACACCAGTTTAGAATAAGGTATAAAAATACCCAATAACATAATAAAAAGCAATTTCTTCACCATGATGTGTAAAACAAGACTTGAGTAGCTGGAAATAACTGGAACATTCTTGGTTCAAGCCCAGCCTGTATTTATAAATAAAAATATGGTTTCTCAAAAGATCGGGAATTAGGATTAACTTTCTACTGTGAAATCTGTTCCAGGATAATTGAATTCCGAAGTGACAAAGAGGAAGAACATACAAATAATTAATTAGCAATAATTCATCATGGAGAATTCATACTTACCCTACATAACAAGGCAAAATGTAGCATATCTGAGAAATAGTATTATTCTTAGTTATGAATATTTTTTGTACATATTTTTCTTTCATCCAGCATCTAAGATCTTCATTCTTACTGAAAATATTCATTCCAGAGTTATATCCAAAAATTCTCATTCTGCAAACATTTATGTATATGCTTTATATTATACAATCCAGTGCTAAGTTAAGAAGAATTCTATCTTCTAGGGATTACAGTTCTCAAACACTTCATTTAAAAATCAGCTTAAAATAAAAACATTTTTTTCTTCCTTAACAGACTGTATATTTTCATGTTAGCAGAATAAATAATAAATTAATGTGACAGGAGGTAGGATAAGTATGAAGACTGAAATGCTGCACTTACAACTCTAACGTGTTTTGAGAAAAATCTGATCAAAGATATTTTATGAACAAAAATTTTCTATTTGCCTTTTGGGGTAAATTGTCTTTACTGTGTGAAGAGGAGTACTACTGGGAGCAGAGAATCTTGTTTTGAAATCTGTTTTCCTAGAATGAGTGCTTTACTTTTGCAATTTCATAGCCGTTAGTCTTTTTCCGGCACTAATCATGCAAGTGATATCATAAAAAGTAACTTTTATAAGTTTTAATCACATATATTTCAAATCTCAAATAGGCTCTTCAGACAATACACTGTTTAGAAGACCCTATTACACCATGCAGTAGTGTGTGATGAGGAGATGCTACATTTATTTTAGGAGAGAAAGAAATCTGTATTTCATTTGTTACACTGCTAACTTCACTTTAGGTAATTGCATTCAGCTTTATTATTGCCCAGAGCAATAACTGATTGTTAGTTATTGAAGTCTGAAATGATTTTCTCATTTCCCAGGGGAATCTGGAGATTTACATGGTGCACAGCAGTAACTAATAGATATAATCTGGTCATAATGTAGCCCTATAATGTGTTATTTACTTGTTGAGAACACGGATGTTGAACATTTTAACATTTCCTCAAGAAGTGTGGCAGATTTTACTCGTGATATGTGAGTTTTAAGTGTGTACTACTCTTAGTTTCACAGTGCCTGAAATGCCAGCAATCGTTAAAAGGTATATAAAATACTGGAGTTCACACACCTGTACTTACCTAGATTTTATCGTTGATTTCTAAAATGTGTGTATGTGAATTAAAAATAACTTATAAGTAAAACATAATCAACAATAGATACTTGTTAGTTTGACTTCGAATATTCTTATTATGTGAAGACAATTACGCCAGGACAGAGAAAGGTTTTTATGGAGAAAAGCTTGCTTTTCTTGCTGTCCTCTAAATTGTTGGTATCTCTTTCAGTGCCAGTGTATAAAAATACCTGAGTATTTTCAGTAGCTGTGTGCCTTGTTTTATGAATGTCCTGTGCCATTCTATAGTCAAAGGACATTTAGGGTGTGCAGTCACAAGCAAAACATCCCTGGGCATATTCTGGAAGCAGCAGACGTTTTAAAGATGGGATTAAGTTGCTTGAACATAGGCATCTAATGCCATTTTGCATGCCGTGGTGTATTAAGAGCCTCCCCACAGGACTGGCATGTAAGGCACAGAGCCTGCGGTACATTCTGGCCTCTGAAGCAGACAGGTGAAATACCCTAGGGTACATCAGGTGTCTCGTGACACCCCTTTTTAGTCAACAAACTACCCCTCTGAAAGTCTGCTGCATTTTTACAGTGCCCAGAATAAGGGATCCCAACCCAACTGTGACCTTCTTTAAGGCAGTAAAATAAACCTTAAGTAACAGTTGCTTCAAATTCAGCAGTTTTGTGGTACAGATGTCTGCCTTTGAAGCCATATTCAGAAATTGTGTCTTAGAGAAAGAAAAAAAAGAAACTGTTCTGTAAACTTATGTTTATTCTGGCTTACTTAGTTGAAATACTCCATTTTGAGGTTACAGTAGAATGAACTGTTGATGTTAGATAAACAAACCAATAATATGAAGTAAAGTGATCTTAGCCTTAGAATATATACTGGCAATGTCTGTATGTTATACATGATACTCAGGTAGATAAAATACCAACTGCTGATTGTATAATAGTGGTAAACATGTTTTATTAAAGTAGGTTTTCCTTTCCATCAAATATGAATGTTTTATGAATGTTTCAAAGTATTCCTCATGGAAACATTAAGGAATCTGTTCTTCCCTCAGTCCCCAGGGGATTTGTGACTGTTATTCACATTAAACCTAATGAGAATTACTAACATAAATACCTGGCACATCAAGAGGCAACCAGGCTCTTAATCCTTAGCATCTTCATCATCCTTTCTGCACAGGCTCTTCCCAAGATGTTGCTTCTTCCATTCCTAGTGCTCATTTCCTCATACAAAAACATTCCTGCTTACATGGGTGCAGCTTCTTTAGTGTAGAAGATTACTCAAGGAAAATCCTTCTCCTTGACTAATCATCATGCTGTGTTGCTTTCTTCTTCACTAGAGATAGACCCTATACCACACAGCTAAGATCTGGATGCCATTTTAAAGTTTTATTGGGATTCTTATTGGGTGGGGAGGAAGTCGGAGTCATTTCTGCTCTCTGGATTCAGCTCCAGACTGTTTATTGTCAGGGTGGAAGATGAAAGGAAAGAGAGAGGGAAGAAAGCAGTAAAGTGAAGACTGCAGGAGAAAAGGGAGGGGGGGACTGAGAAAAGACAGGATGGGTCTGTGCTCTGATAAAAACAAAATATGCAATTAAGAGTTCAAAGCCATTCCTTCCCAAACGGCAGTCAGAAAGAACAAAATAAATGAAATCCAAACAACACCATCCTCCCTTGAAACACCAACCCTTACCATTCTCCCTCCCTCTCAAAACCCAGAGCAAACAGCTAGACCTGTGTCCTGGAGTTAAGTGTCCCTTTAAAGCCTGCTTTAGCTTTTCAACGTCAGATGCTCAACTGACAGGTCCCTCTCTGTCTCAAAGCATGATCCAGAAGGAAGGTACTTTGTTTGTCCGACTCTTCCTATGATAGCCTAGATTCACTGCCTCATCGGTGTCTGCACAAACTATAAATAAAATCACCTGAAGCAAAAAGACTGGGTTCCGGTGGGTAATCTTACATATTATGCCGTGATGGATCACTGCTGATAACATGTACTAAAAATGTCACATTTCACACTGAAGCCATACATCAGGTAACTCCTGCACTGGACTGTCAGCCAAGACCACATATATAATCATTAACAGGTTATGGCTTTAATTTTTTAAAATTATTTTAGTCAAAATTAAAATGGCTCAGTCTCTCCAAATCTTGTAGTGCAGTTCATTTTCCTTTATCCTCTTTCTGATCTCCTGTGCCCCCTGTTTTACTATGTTCTCTGCTAGGTTTTTTTCCCACCTCAGGCACCTCCAAGAAGCTCTTTCACTCCCTTTTGTACCTGCACTTGCATATTATAGAGAGGTCCTGTATTACAGAACATTTCAAGCTTTTTAGTTAGCTTCCAATGGTAGCTGTCACTGCAGTACTTCTGCCCCTTTGCTAACCCTGACTCCCTCAAATTGGGCCTTTTAAATTATATCAGGGGGATTTTAATAGGATTTTTTTTGATAAGTAAAATTCTAAACAGAACTAGAAGATAAACTTTTGAGAACTTGTCATACTATAGCTTACCATGTAAATTTACTTTCTTTAGTGGCTGTCCTCGTACAATTTCTGCTATAGCCACACATATGTGCATCTGGCTAGTTCAGAACAGCAGCTCTCAGTCTTTTTATAGCAGTATCCTTTTTTCTATACTAATTATAACTCCACTGCTCCATTATGTGTTTGTCATAGCTCTCTGCACCCCAATATTAGGTTCTCGTGTGATGAGACCACTTCTGCAAGATGCATCAGTCATATTCCAGAAGAATTAGATGAGTCTGAGACAGACAGCTTTGGATACTTAAGCAAATAAGAAATATTTTGTATGGCAATAAATTAGAAGACTTGGAGTTTGGAGGGATATATGCCAAGGAAATGGGAGTGCCTGGTAGGAAAATATTTAAGCTGATAATGCTAGTCAAATAACAAAAAGAGTATGGTAATACTTTTATAAAAGACTAATACAATGACAAAACTCACCATGGATCATTTTTATTTAATTATTAAGAAGATTTCTAACCATTTGAAAGCAGAAGGACTGGAGTAGTGCTTTCAGTGGAAGTATTTGTAGCATGGAATCCAACCCTTTTTAAGAAAGATATTAAGGAGAGTGCCTGGTATGGTGCTTGTGATAACCAGAATGTAGACTTAGTGATCAAAGGGTCTTTACTGTTGCTTACTTTTTTTGACTGACCTTGAAAAAATACCTGGGAATGCTACATCTCTTTCTTGGGTGCTATGTAAAACAGTCCCCTCTGCTATGTGACTTTATGTTGCTGACTACCAATCTATCCAAAATGCTGCTAACATTTCCTCCTCTGAACACATCTATCTTATAAGATCAAAATAATCTTTTTGTATTTTAAACGTGCTAGAAAAATAGACTTAATTTATTGGTCTTTTTTATCTTCATTACTAAATAAAATAGGAATCGCAATGCATGATCCCAGCTAATGTCTTAAAGAACCAACTCTCTAACTTGGTAAACCTAATTTTATTGAAGCTCCAGCAACCTATTGGATAAATATGTCAATATTGTACATATCCTCTTTGGCTTGCTACCATTTTCCTGTTTCGGACAGATTAACTCAGCAAATAAACTAAGTACACATTAACTGTATTGACTGTCAGGTGAATAACTTATCAATTATATATACCTAAATTAGATTGCATTATCAATAAAGAAAACAAGACCTATTAAAATCAACTTTTAAACTTAACTGTTTCAGTGCTTGCTGCTGTTTGGCATTCTCACACTGTGTGTTAGAGCTATGAGCAATTATCGGTTCCCTCATTTTGAGAAGATACTTTATTAGCAAAAAAGTGCTTTGTTTTGGAGGCAATGGAAGTTTCCACCATTCTGCTGTCCAACAAAATCTGGCAATCAGGTCTTCAGCTGCTGAACCATCTTTTGCAACTAGAAGGGAAAAGCTCCTTCTACTGAATTCAGTTTACAGCTTTTTATGATAGTTTTGCTGCTGTTTTAATTTCTCAGAAATTATTTTAATATCTCCTCACCTCCCCTGACCACATCTTTCTTCTTACTAACTTTCTGAAGTGTTGTTTATCTGTTCATGCAAAGCACTCAACTTTCCTGAAAAGTATGCCTAGACTTTTTCAAGGTTTGCACTGAAATACGACTGTGTGTTTCCTAACATATTCCATAAGGACACCTAAGGTCAAGGCCTTTATAAGAACAGTCATAAGAACTTCCTTAGACCTTGAGACACAAATTTTAACACCCTGTCTGCTACAAAGCCTATGGTATTATTGATATGGTCTTCCCTTAAACTCCTCAGGACAAGAAGATATTTTAATGGTGATGGCAGGGAAGCCACTGCAGAATTCCTGTAATGCCTTACAGACTGGTAAGGTTTACTAGTAATTAGTGCTGTATTAAATAAGGTGAGAACCACTACCCTAGAATACAAGTGCTTTCAGAGAGGAAACATCATTGTTCCTGGGTATATGGGGTAAATATTCTGAACCATAATACCCAATTGTACATAGGCTAATATATAGTCTTCCTCCCATATTTTACTTCTTAGTCTGCCACTGTTTGTTTACAGCACAAGATTGCAGTTCTTATGACTGTGTAATTTTTAATTGATCAATTTAGGAATAAAGCTAAACTATACAAAAATGTTGTTTTTCTAAGCTTTTGTGGATTATTAAATGACCTTGTCAACTCCTGGGGGATAACAAAACCCAATGTTTTGCAGTTAAAGCGGGAATTTTTCCCTGTTGAAAATAGCCTGTTGTTTTTATTATTGTAAGAACTGGTCCACTGAACTTAGCACAGCCTCTGAGGTCTCAGTGAGAATCCTATGATTAATGAGGTAGCCATTAATGTCAGTAGATTGAACAACTGAAATCTGATTATATTAAAGTGCTTCCCAAACATTAGGGTCACATTAACAGTTTATTGAAACAAGCTGATAAAATTTAAAATGGTCATCTAATTCCCTAGGGTTTCTAATTGTTGCATGATAAATCACTCTGTAGAGAAATCTATTACAATGTTCCAAATGAGAAAATGTAATTTACTGTACCATTAGTGGGGTGTTTGAAGCACATCAGTTCTTTCATGGGGGAGTTTTGCCAGAATAAGACAAAACTGTATATGGAGATTTTTTTTTTCCTTTTAGGTCAAGATAACACTCATGCCTTGAGTCGCCTAAATTATGTAAGAAAAATGAGGCATCTTAGGGAAACAAATCATCTGACAGTGACTTGCAAGTCTATTGCTAAAGGTCCAGCAGGAACAAGCATTCATCTGTGTTTATGGTATTACTCTACTTACAAGCACATTTTTGCAGACATTAAAAAGTTTTCATGACTCAGTTATGGTGGCTTCTTAAAGGGAAAGAATCAGCTGAAAATGCACATGTTTCTGGTTTCAGAACTTCAGATGCTGAAACAAATCCCTGCACAAAGGACCTAAGTTACTCAAATCAATCTCTGCAGGATCAGGGTCAGTTTTTGTAGTTTTTTTCTCCTTTTGGTATCAAAAGTGCCCACACACTCATCTGCATTTATCTTTTTTTTTTTTTTTTTTCCCAATTTATTAAGTGTATAATTTTATTACTCTCATTCTGTGCTTACGTAAAATTTGAACTTCAGAGGTTAATATGTAACTTTCATGTTGTGTGTGTAAATAATATGATTTGAATACTTATTTCTATGTTTTCGTCCAAAGCTGATCTTTGCTGGCGTACTTGGATCTTTCTCAAATTCATCTAAAACTAAAACAGGCATTACAAGTAGAAAAGTAATCACAACCGACATGGATAGATAGGCAGATAAAAAATGAAACTGAGACATTCTAAAGACTAAGATATTTGCCCACAAAACAGTGGAACAGTGTAAGAGGGACTGGAGACCCACTGTTGTCTTAAGCACCCTTATTTCTCTTCAGTCACACTGGAGTAGAAATGGCACATGCTAAGGGACAACAGTTCCGTGATGGAGGGTGTAACAAGTAGCTGAATGCGAGCACCTCAGCACCCACTAATTCAGTCTCTTGCTTGGTGGTAACTGCAGTCAAGCAGTCACAATGACCATGCCCTTAACTTGCAGCAAGAATGAAAAATGGATTTAGGTCTCACCAAAACTACTATTAGAGGGGAAAAAAATTTCAGCTTCATCCCTTTCATGAACAGAAGCCTAAAATATTGCAAAAACGAGTGATTGAATGGGATAAAATGCTGACATTTATACCTGGCATCCTACCAGTAAGATACCTGGGGTTCTTTGAAGTGTGTCATTCTACCTGTGACAAAATTTTATTCACATGGCATGTGAAGGGGAAATCTGTACATGTTCCACATTCAAAGAAATGGGTGCAGGGCATGGAGTTACTAGTACTTCCTGCAGCTTGGTAGCATCTGGGAATCTCAGCTGCACAGCAGAGTTCTGTGTACAAGGAGAGGCACAACCACAGGACAAAGAGACACGTTTCAGTAGGTTTCAGAGGATAAAAGAAGATATGGCAGATGGATGTAAGGAAGTTAAAGGGAACATTAAAACAAGAAGCAGTCTCAGTATTGTTTTCTGTAGGTTTCACAGAAAAGGAGAATTCTAGGCTGGCTGTACAGAGAATAAAAAGGTGCAACTTTGTGCAAATGTGCTGTTCCCAGAGAAAACGCATCTGGAAGAGGAATTACTGCCACTGCTTTTGTTTTATACAGTGCCCTAGTGGTCAGAATAGCCTCGTGGGAGACTCAAGTGCAATTTGCCAGCCTTAGTGGTGTGGAAGTCAGGTTGAAGAGGATGCAGATAATTTTTCAACACAAAAATCTCTAGATTTTTTAAATGGAAGAAACAATATAGAAATAGGGTGGCAGTTGAAGAACCAGTCTTTTTTAAGATGGGAAAAATATTTGGTTTTATAGTGAGAGGAAGGAGCAAGATGAGATGAAGCAAAAGCAGAGAGTAAAAATTACTCAAGTCACTATCTTGAGGGGGCTCAAGGGATATCAGGCAGCAGATTTAAAAAAAAAACCAAACATATTTGAACCGTGGAACTCATTGCTAGAAGACTGTGGAGATAAAAACTGTTTTCTGGATTTTTTTCCAAAAAGAGATTAGACTTTTATGTAAGACAGGTTCATTAGTACCTATTAAACATGCCCGACCCAAAGGAACCTTTGGCTTAAGAAGTGACTAAACAATGGTGTTTTTTATCTTTTTTTCCTTACCACTTGCTTATTACTTTTCTTTCAGATACAAGGCACTAAGTCCTGTGCGAAGAGTCACTAAAGATGATGAAGATACCAGTCTTTGTACGATGCTGATGAAAATACCAGACTTTCATGGGTCCTTTTGAAGCCACTGGAATGGGTCTGCCTGATCTTTCTGAGAGACTGAAGCCTTCCCGGAGTTTGACAGTACAAAACACAGTTCCTTTTTAACCTCTCATATCTTCCCATGGCCTGATGGGACTCAGGCATCCAGCTGTCTTTCCCCAGTAACTAAGTCCAGGGCTGAAAATGCATGAGATCCAGACCATTAGATTAAATCTGCTTTCTCTTCTCTGGACTGCACAGCTCTCTGGTGTCATCTCCATTCATTTTTGGCCCTCCTGTAACTTTGTTCTTTTCAGTTAATCAGTCACCTGACCACACTGCAAAATGGGGAAGGAGAAGAAAGAAGCGTCCCAGGGACCAGTAAATTTTGCTGTGGAATACTTATTAGCTTTTTTTTGTTTGTTAAATGAGATGAAAAAGTGGAAGAAAACATGTAGAGATGAAATGAAGAGCTTCACCTGAGGAAGGACAAAGCAAAGGCGAGCCAAGAAAAGGAGATAGATTGAAGGATATGAATCAGCGTGCTTCTGGTTCAAGTTCAGCTGTGACTGAAGTTATTCCAGTGTAGTTCTGACTCAAGTCAACATTTACTATTCAGTTGAGAGAGCCCAGCATATTTTGAATTAATGTGAAAAATAAATAACTGAAAACTGTAGAGAGGTATGTGACAGGGACTGGGCTATATGGCAGGGCTTCTCTCAGGGAGAAGCTTCTGCTTTTCTCAACATTGTGTCTTGCTTCTCTCTGCATGTGATGAAGGATTTAAAAAATAATTAGAGCAGCACAACTTGTGAAAATCATTTGGTGCCTTGACCACGCTAGCACAAGCACTGGGAGTAGGGAAGAAGAAAGATGAAGTTTAAAGCCTCCATTGGGTGTGTCAGTATATTGAATAGGAGGGTTTCTTTTGGGTGCAAATTTGCTTTATGCCTATACATGGAGTAATGCAGCATGCATTCAGACACACCATTATACTTGAATTTTCCCTCTTACTGGAAGCAAAGTTGAAGACACACACTGAGACACCATCTGGGTGGTTCACCTACAGTGTGGCTGAAGGATTCTCCACCAGTTTGTCCTTTGTGCAGAGGTGGTTGTGCCTGAGACTCGTACCTTGTCCAAACCTGCTTGCCATTGAAGTCATAAATAATGTGGACTTCCAGTAATGGAGCCATACAAGGCCCCAGCAACCCAAACCTTCTTTGTCCTTCCTTCTTTGTGCCATACTGTTGTATGGTAATGTAGACCTACCCTTCATGTCCTCTTTTTTCTTGTCTTTGTAAGTCCCATTGGTCAAATCACAACACAGAGGAGGGACATTAAATGAATAATGAAGTCAGTGGAATACACGGGTAGAAGTGATGAGTCTAAGCACTCACTGATGGAAGTAACAGTGCACGGCTCTGCCTGGAGGACAGATTTGAAGATCCAGGCCCATCATCTCTTTACCAGTTTTTCCTCCTATGCAAAGTGAGCAAGAAGTGGGAAGAGGGGGTGGAAGGGCTGAGGAGCTGCCCCATCTAGCACAAACATAGGGTTTCATTATGATAGGTTGTTATGCTGGTTACCTAAAAAGGCCTGCCTTGAAACCCAAATGAACACCGCTAGGATTTGCATTATACTCACTACATTACTGGACATCCTGAAGAACTGCTAAGGAATAAATAAATAAGAAAATAGAGTAATGACAAACTAATAAATTAGCAGACTGTTTCCCTGACAGTGACTGATTTCATAGACTATGTGATGTTAATTCGCTGCACAGCTATTGCTTTGGGAGGCACAAAACTGTACATCACTAGCATGCTTTCTCTCCCCTTTTTTATTCTTCAGGAATTGGCTGACTTTGAATTGAAGACCGCAGAGTCACAGTGGCTGTGGATGTGCCCCCACAGAGTTTTTTTAATACACTATTTTACTGTGGAAAGGTTCTTCAGATGTAACTTGTCTGTCAATTTTTCTCTAATTATTATTATTACTGCAATCTGTGAATGATATCTATGAATTTCTGTGGATCTATGATAACTATGGATTTCTAGTTTTGGCATTAGAAACATGAATATTGCCTAATGCGCAATTCAGCTCCTCTGAAGCTGCTGAAGGGTTCCATGCTGGTTTGCAGGGACTGCGTGTACACAACACGTTTCAACTTGGCCTTTTGAATGGTTGGCAGTAGAGTTTTTTTGTGATACTCTTTGTGTGAAATTGCCTTCCTGGTTTTGGTAAAACCTGACTGAAGTCAATAGAACTACTGCAGAGGTGAATTTGGACCTTTGTATTTTGTTTATTCTAAAAAAGAAAAAAGAAAAAAATTGCCTTGGTGGAGTAAGAAAACATACATAGTATTTACCTGAAAGCTCTCAAAAGCTTTTTCATAAATACATGTTGTATTTCCATTCATGTAAATGTGTATTTGTATTTTTACAAAAAACCTACTTATTAGTAACACAGCTAAATAAGTGTTTTGGATGTGTAGTAGGAGTTTCTTAGTTCAAGCATGATTTACCTTATCGGCTATAATGACTACCAGGATAAACGCATATTTTGCTGTAACTAAAAATGCATATTATTAATATTTTTATAATAGTTTACATTTATATAGTGCCTTTCATCCAAAATACCATAGGGTATTATGTATGTGAATAATCCCATTGAACTGGTGTGAATAGTCCATTGAAACCAATGGGACTATTCACACAAGCAAGACTATTCACATGAATTAGATCTATAGAGTCTGGCCCTCATTCTATAATGTATTTTTTCTCCACAAAATTGACGCTCACCATACATGTTAGTTTTAAATAAATTAATTGGAGAGGAGATGAAATTGCAAATGCTGCTCCTTTGAATATATTTTCATAAATTCACATTTATGAATAAGGGTAGGAGGCCAAATAACTTAATATCTCTCTCTCTCGTATATTAACACATTAGTTTAATGCTGATATAAAAATGAAGATTTTTCATGTTCATGACTCATCCCAAAACAACCTCCTACAAATAAGGGGCTTAACCCTAGAAATTTTTACTTAAGGAAGCAGCTTTTAATCATGTTAAGAATCTTATTTCATTCAGTGGGATTACTTGCATGAGTTATGATTCCAGGATCAAGATTAAGGCCAGAAAAAACAGTGGCTAATATAATTGATTGCTTTTTGGTCAATATTATATAAACATTTTACACTGAAATGGCCACTTGAGGAGTCAGATTTGCGTGACAAACACTTTTCAGTGCTACTTTTCATTTCTGTGTGTTAGAGATGCTCAGGAAGCAGACTTTTTGCAAGATTCAGGTTATGTTATTTTTTAGTTTACCAGCTCTAACTCAACAACATACCAGCAGTAAAATTCCATGAGAGAATAATTTAATTTGGCATTATTCCTGGTGAAAGGATTCTTGCTCTACTCTGCATGACGTTGCTTGTTCCTGCCTTCTCAGCCCACCCTGGCCTATGTCCATGCAAGCAGTTGTGTAGCCATAAATTGATCATATCAAGGACTGATCTGGCTGAAAACTAATCAACTATTTTTTGGCCAATTTAGCTTTAACCCCTACTATTTGCCCAGCTGAAGTCCATGACTGCATAAATAACTATGCCAGCACCAGGGAGAGGGTGATGCTCCTTTTAAACAGTAAAATGGTGGAACCACTTCCTTCAAAATTGCCCATCATTGCCCAAAATGCATTAGTGTGGAAGGTCTGAGGTCACCAAGGACCTGATCATTGGATAGGCTTAACACTCAATGGTAGTTGGTTTTCCTTCAGGCAGAAAAACTTAGGTGCTTTGGAAAGGTATCCCAGCACACAGAGGTAGCAGTGGTGCTATTCAGGAGAAAATGGCAACGTAAGGGTTGTGTGGGCTCTTGAAAGGCTCTTATCCACCCCTCTGTGCATAGGAGTCAGGATTAAAAAAGAATTTAAGAGACTCTCTGATAAAATGTGAAGATCAAAAAAGAGATGCAGCATGGTTCTTGATATCTGTATTGGGTTTGCATGGCCAGGTTTTGTAGCATGAGAGGCTACAGGGGCGGCTTCTGTGAGAAGCTGCCAGAAGCTTCCCCCATGTCCGATAGAGCCAGTGCCAGCCGGCTCAAAGATGGACCCACTGCTGGCCAAGGCTGAGCCCATCAGAGACGCTGGCAGCGCCTCTGGGATAATGTGTTTAAGGAAGAGGGAAAGTTGCTGTGCAACTACAACTGCAGCCAGAGAGAGGAGTGAGAATATGTGAGAAACAGCTCTGCAGACACCAAGAGCAGTGAAGGAGGGGCAGGAGGTGCTCCAGGCACCAGAGCAGAGGTTCCCCTGCAGCCCGTGGTGCAGCCTACGGTGAGGCAGCTGTGCCCCTGCAGCCCAGGGAGGACACCACACCGGAGGAGGTGGATGCTTAAAGGAAGCTGTGACCCTGTGGAGGGCCCATGCTGGAGCGGGTTTTTTGGCAGGACTGGTGACCCCACGAGGGACCCACACAGGAGCAGTCTGTTCCTGAAGGACTGCACCCCATGGGAAGGCCCCATGCTGGAGCAGTTCATGAAGTAGTGCAGCCTGTGGGAAGGACTCATGTTGGATAAGTTCATGGAGGACTGTCTCCTCCATGAGAGGAGGGTCCCCATGGCAGGGACCCCATGCTGGAGCAGGGGAAGAGTGTGAGGAGTCTTCCCCCTGAGGAGGAAGGAGCAGCAGAAACAACATGTGATGAACTGACCACAACCCCCATTTCTCATTGCCCTGTGCTGTGAGGGAGAAGGTAGAGAAAATTGGGAGTAAAGTTAAGCCAGGGAAGAAAGAAGGGTTGGGGAGAAGGTGTTTTAAGGTTTAGATTTTTATTTCTCATTGCCCTTCTCTGATTTGGTTGGTAATAAATTAAATTTATTTCCCCAAGTTGAGTCTGTTTTGCCCATCACAGTAACTGGTGAATGTTCTCTTCTATCCTTATCTCAACTATGCGCCTTTTTTTATATTTTCTCTACCCTGCCCAGTTGAGGAGGGGAGTGATACAGTGGCTTTGGTGGGCACCTGGCATTCAGTCAGGGACAACCCACCACAATAGCACAATGACTAAAAGAGTCACTGGGGATGCAAGAAACCTCCCTTCAGATCCCCATAGTGCCTGTTTTGGAGCATTGACCCCACTTTTTTGACTCTTATACAAGGTGCCAGCACACTGGTGTAAGGAGCTAGACTCCTGCTTTTCTTCCTTGCATTTACAGTGCATTATAAAGCAAAAGGCCTCCCACAGGGATGCTAGAGGACACCTGCCCCAGGAGACAGCACACTTTGGCAGATGGGGGACTCCCTTTCAGATGTGTGAGACCAGGGCTTATGTTCTTGTTCTAAAGCAGGCAGAGTGATGATGAGAAAAAAAGAGACCCCCATTCACCTACAGGTCTGAGAATGAGGCAGGTCTGAGAATGAGCCCTAGATGAGGGTTTGCAGGAATGATCAGTGTGGGCTTGCTGATCTCCATATTACCAAGGTGTTAGGCACACAACAGGTCAGTAAGGTTAGCTTGGACTGTCACATTGGCAGGTGTACTGACAATTCCTTGCTGTCTAAGGAAATGTAGGCGCCTGAGGATTTAGTTGCTTCTGAGGACCTGTTTTTCCTACTACTGAAGTTAAGTACTTCAAGTGGCTAAAGCAATGCCTGAGACCCTTTGCAGATTAGTCCTAAACTGTTAGAGAAAATGTAATTTATTTGATATATGTATCATATTCCAGATAGAGCTTCCTATGCCCTGACATAGATGTTGTATTACCCGACGTTGAAGAAAGGACACAGCCGTAGGAAGAATATGAGGGCAAAAATTCACTTTTCAGTTTTGTATCCATTATATGAGGTTGTTTATTAGTTCTGAATATTGCATGGCCAAAAAAAGGCCTTATTCTCTCTCAAAAAGGAAAGATCCCCTTAAGAGCATTTATGAACCTCTGTTTGAAATTCTCATATGAAAATGTCGCAAATGATTTTTCAGCAAAATTTTTAAGAAAGCATATTTAATACTTTGTTTTCTTAAGTATTTATTTCAAATACTTCAGATTCACTGTGCTTTTAATACTAATGTCATACTTAAAATAAATCACAATGTGTACTTCCTGTGATCTTTTCAGAACGCAATAAAACAGATTGTTTTTAATGGCTGTTCCAGCAATGAAAAATATCTGTGTTAGGTGGAAACAACAAATTGATGCTTTTTCAATTCCTTTTAATGGCATGAGGATCTTTGCAACATGCTGTGAAAAATATTCTCTTAATGATAGGCCTGTGGCACAACTTAAGGAGTCATCAAGAAATAAATGCTCTGCTGTCTGGCTGGCAGCTTGGTGTCCCTTAATTGAAGTATTATAAGATTCTGTGCAGAGTAAAGCCTCCAGGGTTTTGTAGCTAAATGGCACGGACACCTCTGATGAGACATGCAGATGAAGATGTGTCAATACAATCTTCACCAATTTGCTGTAATAGCAGAGACTGATTAATTTTATAACCACGGGTGCTTCTATTAGCTAACCTAAGGAATGATTTAGACTTTATTAAGTGACTTATTTCTATCTTTTTCGAGAGACTTCTATAACATGGTTTATCTCCAAGTGCTAGACAGCAACACTTTTTCTAATAAGGTTTCTAAATTTATTATTTAAGGAGGGATCATGAGTGTGACTCAGTTACGTGCAGCTTAGTGGGGGCGAATCTTTGTGATCTGGCAAATCAACTGTACTTATGTTGGTGTTTCTCAAAAAAGACAGTGTCTTGATATCCTATGCAACTGAGATGGCAGCTTCTATATACATTTTTAATGTATGAAAAGGGAAATTGAAGTAACTAAATCTAAAGTATGTGGCTCTTTTTTTGCTAGACTATAAAACTTTTAATATTTTATTGTAATCACTTATGGAATCTAACATGATTTGATTACCCATAATCAACCATCACTTTATATTTTAGGGCTTTCTTCAATAAAAGATGAATTATCACACGGACAATGCATTTTATGATTGCTCTGCACAGTGCTGGAACCCAGAATGACTTCATACATTCTGGACACAGCAGACAGTTAGGAAAATGGACTTTCATGTCTGGAATGAAAAAACACAAATTGATCGCTGTCATTAGTTTCCTTACCTGTTCAGCAGGAAGACTGATGGCCATGTTTTTTCCTTCACAGATGCCAGCGTGCCTTCCACGGCAGAAACTGTACATCCTGCATCGTACCCTACTGCTGCCTCCTGACATGGGACTGCATCCTTATTGATGAAGAATGTTTTTCCATTGAGTGGAGACAAGCCTCCCTCCTTATGAATATGAAAGTTGTACTTACCAGAATACTGGAGATATACTGACCTTTTTATTTTTCTGTTGTTTTTTGGTTAGTTTAGTTTTTCCCAACTAGCCGGCTCTCATACAAACTAATGAAGAATGTGCTGTTCACAAAAGCCAAGTCCACACATCACATTATAGCCATCAGCATGGGTATAGAGTAAACCAATTCCAGACCATGGATCACAGTTTCATTCAAATACAAATGGCAGTTACTCTTCACTCATTGTGGACACCAGATCTGGACACAATATAATTCAGTCTTGTGCTTGTTTATTTACAGTCTGATTCTGGGATGGACACTTACTGCATAAACTCACCTGTTACAAGGTAGGAGAGCTGCACATACAATCTGAGGTTCATGTTTTCCCCCCACCAGCAGAAATGTGAATGTGGGAGTGTGTTTCTTTGGATAAGAGCTTTTCTCTCCCTTCTCCACTCCCCTACTGTTTTTGTGTTTTGATTTTTTGTGTGTATGTGTGTATGATTCACCATTTTTATATATCCATTTCTCATTTGTGGCTGAATTCATAAACATATTTCAACATTTATTTGTTTGAAAATTGTTCTTACTTGTTTCATACAGTTTCTGCTCTTTGACCAACTGTTTAAATTATGAAACAGTAATTACAAAATTCCTCAATAGTGAACAATTTTCACTCGTTCTTATGCATATATACAACTTCAGTATCAAGATTCTCCAGAGTCACAGTACGTCAATACTTCATTCTTGCAGGCACCTGAAAGTTCAGCCTACAAAATTATGGAATCCCTACTTTTTTACTTGCCTGAGATCTTCTGAAGATCAAATTATTTCTAACTTTGCCTCCTGTAGAGTCCATACATATTTTTCTCATATGTCTGGTGCATGCAGACATGTTCAAAGAAATCATTCTCCAAAGGTTTGTGGGAGCCAAAGGCAACTTGCTTGTGAAGAACAGAAACAGCATCCCTTTGGAATTCAGGCAAACATTGGTGATCACTTTTTATTACACTTGCATTGCATTTTTTCTCTTTCCTACATCTGTAGGCTTTATTTTTTCCCCTCTCCTAAATAGGTTTACTATCATCCCCACAATTTCCAAGTTGCAGGTCAGAACTGGAGCAGTGTAAGAAATCTGGATGCTTTATGTCAAGCAGGTACGTGCCAGCTATATTTAGACTGCTTCTCTCAGTAATTCAGGCTTGTTCATCCTGCAAAGATGAAGAATAGTGTTGCCGATTCAGGTTGCATTTGTGTTAAAGTGAGTAAGAACCTGCTCCGATGCTTACATTTCTCATTGAATGCTGCTGTGGCAGCTCCATGATATCCTACCTACCAATTAGTTTTGCCTTCGAGACCTTCACAGGGAAGTGAGATTGAGGCTTCTGAGAAAACTGTGGCATTTACTGAAGATCCATTCCCTTGTGCTTGAATTGGGAGCACAGAGACACTGATCGGGGGAGACATGGCTGAGAAATGTCTTTTAAAATTATATTTATACATGTGTATCTGTGTGTGTTTGCATTTACACAATCACCAGAAATATGCCTTAAAAAAAATTATGTATGGCTAGATCACTTTCCAAACTAGAACACAGGCTATTACTTCAGCTTATACTTGTAATTCAAGCAGTGCCCCTAGCACTCTGCCCTCTGCATCCTCATGGAGAGACAGGAAGGAGAGCTAAGCTCAGATAGGCTTGTTGGCACAATATTACCCTGTCCAACAAGGCTTCCTAACCCTTGAATTGGCGCTGCACCTAACACTGATTGAATCACTAAGCACTATTGATTTCAGCTTTCTAGAGAAGCCATTCATACAGCCTACAGTGTATAAAAGAGCTTCTATTCTCCTTGAAAATGATTTAATATAAATAACTAAAATAAATGTCAGTGGGAGATCTGTGAACTTATTAAGAAGAGGTAGACCTCTTGATGTGTTGCACATAGACTGAATGCGTATATGTATAGATTTAAATAATGATACATGTATTTTCAGTCCAAGTCTGGCACAGCAGCAGAATGGACCTCAGAGTGAGTGCAAATACACAGGACAAATTACATAATGTGCATCTGCATAGGGAAACCTGGAGCCCAGGCACACCATGTCAGTTAATCCTACCCCAGAGGCTCCTAAAGGTTGGAGAATGCATACTCATAAATGTGGTCTGTGTCCCCTGGTCACACAGGCAGTCACCAGAGACCCATTTGCACCTGCCTTGGTGAGATATTTTTGTGTCTTCAAGGGTGACTGGAGCAGGGGAATAAATACTGCCTTACAGCCAGAAAGCACCAACTTGCGTCCATCCTGCTTGTCAGCTGCATGGATATGCTGCTTTCTTTGGCCATTTAATTTGGTTACAGATTCCTAACAATCCGAGCAGATTTCCAGTCCACCCAAAAAATTTTTTACCCCTCTGTTCCCTTCTCACTGAAGTATGAGCATAAAGCATGTTGGCAGATGTTGGGAAGGAGGGACCCTGTGCCTTCCCCAGCTTCCATCTCTGCCCACCTTGGGAACAGGATGGTCGTGGCCGCGCAGCTCCTTCTCTGCATCCACGTGGGCTGGGAGGAAACAAAGAGGTCCTGCTTTGTGAAGAAGCAGTGCACTGCCCTGGATTTTTCCCAGCATCTCCCAGTCTTTAAATAATCCTGTTTGTTTATGCTTTCTGGAGGTGATGCAGAGAAAATACAATAACACACCAGATCCAGGCATTTTGAGTTAACTGTGATGCATAGTCTGCTGCAGGGAGTAAAAATCTCTCTATCACCTCTGATAGACTCTGGGTTGGGCAGATACTGAGGCACAAAATCTAAAACTCCACATACGTGTGCACACACACACGTAGTGTTCATACACTATATACATCTATGCATTGCTTTAAATTATCATACTAACATAGCATAACACTAAATTATAAACTGAGCCCTTTACTCTGTTAGCTTTTGAAAAATAAAAGTAAAAAGAACCTTTCCTAAAAATGGACAAGATTTTTAATGTTACATGTTCTTAAGGCATGACAACCATCTAAAGAGCTATTTAGTATGTTACATGGTTTAATAAAAATAACTTGTCTGGCAATGTCTGAAAGCTTTTGCAGCTGCAGGGGTACTTCTTGGAAATAAATTTGTGTTTACACAGGTGCAGCCATATTTAACAAAATTTTTATATGCAATGCAAACAGCTGCCTGTCTGTTTTCTTTGGCAGAGCTCTTTCCAACTGAAATAATTTGTATCAAACATATCTCTCCGTGATACCTATATAAACAATAGACAAAATTCCTGTGAAAGGAAAAGTTTTTCAATAATGTATTTTTTAGATAAACTGGAAAGCAGAAGCAGCCTAATTAGAAAAGCCTGGCCCTTCGTTAAATATTTTACATTTGAGAAGACTTGGGGAATCCACTGGGGAAGTATTAAGCACTCTGTAGGATAACTCAGAGAGTTTTATCAAGTTACAGTCAGACTGAAGGGTTCTATGATCAGTAAAAGATGCTTGGCAAATTGGATATTTTCCTTAACAGCAGCATGGTAGGTACTGAGGTACATTATATTATTCAACTTTTGCCATATTTTTATATAGAATGAAGTATTTGCCAAAATATTTAGCCATATGTTAATTTTAATTTTTTGACTCTACTATAAATATTTTGTTATATTTTTTCCATTATATGAAATTCTAGTTCATTCAGAAAATTATAAATTATACAAACTTTAGTAACACTGCGCTTTTCCAATTCTTTGCAGATATGCATCCTTTTAAAAGGCTGCCGTACTGCCAGCTTTCTTTCTTTCAGTCAAAGTTCAGTAGATGAAAAGTCTGTGGATTTTAAATCTCAGTCTGAAGTTGGGGTTTCATAAATACCTTCCTCAGCCTTCCCTGTTCCCAATCAAAAGAGCAAATAGGAAAGAAAGATTTCTCTACTTAATTCATCTTGATTTTCACAATTCCTTCCACTATTTGTACAAAGGTTTTCTGTTTAATTTTCAGCAAAAAATGTTAAAATTAATATTTGCTGCTGTTGATTCAAATTGTGTTTGAAGATTATTCTACACATGCACAAAATAGAGCTCTAACATTAAATATAGGTTTAATTATTTTAGCATTGATGAGGAATAATTTTCTGTCCACAGAGGAAGAGCAAACTCTCCAACAACATCATCTTCTCATGAATGTTTTTTTTTCCTTTCTTCTGTAACCATGCAGTATAGCATGTGAACCCATGCATGTGATATGTTTGATTGGTCCTTTTACCTCATCAGAGACTGAAGTGGAAAAGGTAACAATGCTTCTGGCATCCTCACTACAACAGAAACCATGTGTCTGTATAAAGATTCTAATAAATTATGTATTTGTATAACTCCACTGACTTCAACAGAAGATCCAGTGGGCTTTGTGCTGCGCTTGCATTTGTGTGGAGCTGACACAGCTCCTGAGTGCTCAGAATGACAAATCTGTACTCTGTTTGTCAGCATCGCTGCAGCTCTGTGGAAAGCCCTTCCACAAAATGCAGTTTTGTGTACCAGCATCATGGGGGCTTGTCATACCCTTTCCTACGCAGTGGGCTGGAAGCATATTTTTAGTGAGGTGGATTGTTTGTTCCTTCCATGTGGATTTGCCCCTCAGTATAAATACACTCCAATACTGTATAAATACATTCCAATAAATGACCTTTTCTTAAGCCTATTCTGCATGACATATTCACATATCTCCACAAGATATATTTACATACACGTATTATATCCCTGTATAGAATGAGGCAGTACATTACCACTGATTGGAATTATGGTCACAGAAGAAGATTCTGTGTTTGTACATTTTCTATACTTTCTGAATTGTTCTAGCCTTCTGTTTGAACTTCAATCTGATGAGCTGAGAACCCAAAAGACATGTTAAAGTTGTGTTCTGTGTGTGTAAAGGCTGCTTTCCGTTTATATGACTGCATTAGCTGTGAGAAGGAGTTAGAAAATGAAAATTCTTTGTTGGGTATTTAGCTTCTCTTTCCCATCTAAATGACATTTAAAGCATCAACTACGGTGTGATTATTTGTTTCTAAGTTTAAGAGACATGCTTCTATCATCAGGCCTGCCTGCACATTTGGTAAACTCTGTGGTTTCGGTAGGAATACATTCTTGCTAAGTGAATGAGGACTTCACATATCCCTTAAGCTTTTAAATTTTCAGACTGAAAGATTTCACTCCAGTGCTTTTAGCTGAACTGGACCCTAGGCTAAATTAGGAACAGTACTCACTGACAATCAAGGGGTCAGAAAATCCAGTACACAAGTTAGTGATAGCTATCTTTTACCTAATAAATGAACAATTAGATTAAAAGAGGGTATTACATTCAAGTGAAATTAAAAACATTAATAAAAAAGATTAATAAAAAATTTCACCTTGGTGGGGAAAGTTTATTTACACATTAATTTGGGACTGTGTGCTCAAGAACGATGATCTCACCAGATGTTACAACAGAAACGGACCTGAGCCTGGGGCAGCTAACCAAAAGTGTTGCAAATGGCACTCCTTTATTTCAGTAAGTACTAACCGTGGTTCTTAGTGCTGCTGGAGACTTTTAAGCAAGTTGCCTAACTGACTGCTGGACCATGACACCTTTATAAACAACCCATTCCAATATCTCTGTCAGATCCTAGCTTGCTTTCCACCAAGATTCCCTGTTACAATGCATGACCACCACCTCTCTGTTCAGCTTCAGAGTAAAAAATATTTACAGGAACATGTAATGGTGTAAAGCCTAGGAAGATTTTAAGAACCTCCTAAACATAAAGGTACTTTACAGAAGCAATTATTGTTATTTCGGTAAGTAATCTCTTCACTTCAGTTACTTTAAATATACCTTATCTAAACCACTCTCATAAGACTTGTCTTCTTTCCTGTATGGACTGTTATTTTAATAGGCTGTCTTTATGGGGTATAGCCCAGGTTTATGTAGGGACCCTAAATGATGAACTGAAATGCTACAGAAGCCGTATCCTTAGTCTTGAATCTGACTACAAGGAAACATGATGAAGCTGAAGATGTACTTTAAAGGGATAGCCAAGTTCTTAAGTCATGCAGCCTCTGACAAAATCATGTCTTTGACATAGATATGTCTGATGAAGACTTACTCCCGGGATCCTCCCACTGACAGGAATTCTAAGGCAACCACCATGAAAATAAAGAATAATACCTGTAGTCAGTAATGCTGACTACAAGTTTAGCAAGGCTGAGATAATATGCAGATGCATTAAATCAGGCAGTAATATTAAAAACATTATACAAAAAGCTATCTCAAACCCATCAGATAACTATGTTAAAGATTAATATGAATACAACAATGAAGCTTAACTGCATTCTTTGGTATAAACTGTATCTTGAATTATGTGTCCAGAACAAAGACCTGTACTGCCCTATAGTGGGCGATGGATGAGAGAGGCCTTATTCATTCCTTCATCATTAGTTTATAAATCACCCTTCTTCCCTTTCATGCTTTCCTCTTACTTCCTCTCCTTGAAGGTCCAGCATTAATTTAGGTTGTTCTGCTGTGTGCCTGCCCTGAGAAACTTCATGTATGTTTGTGCATTAGCACCTAGGGCAGACATTCCTGGCGGAGCAGCCCAGACGGTACTCCTGGGACACATAGTTCCTTTACAGGTAATGGTTCATCCTGCTCCCATCTGATGCAGTCAATAATAGTGTCATTCATTTACAAACACAAGCAAGTGTTGTTAGCCTGGGTGCATAAACTTGAGGTTAAGTCACTGGGAATTAATCCTCCCACAATAATGTGGTGAAGCAGTGGTGCAAATATATTATTGCATCCTTCAGATGAATCAATACACAGTAAAATTCTGTTGCTTGTGATAATGCTATCTGAAATAAATTATCATACAGATACTAGGAAATAATATGAGCCGAGGACTATTTTCTAGTTTTCAAAGTAAGTGGCACATCTCATATCCATATCATTAAATTTAATTCACATCTACTTCTATTCCCCAAAAAATAAACCAAAAGCAAAACAAAACCAAATCCCTACAGAGAGCAATTCTAGTCCAGTTCAGTCTCCTTCAGTACACCTGTGTATTAGCTGCTGACTGGCATGTGACAAAACTGGACTGGAGAGTGTGCTAATAATAAATAGTATGGATAGCCCTAGCCGTAATTATGCCATGGCCATATTTTGCCATGGTGACCCTGTTCCTGGCACTGTGCTTCATCAGCTCAAAGGCATCTTGAAGGCAGTGGAATATTTTAATTTTGCTTCAGCTAAGGACTTAAATAAATCCTATAATTCTCCCTGCTTTCAAGCAAAAGTGCTTAGGTCCCAGCAGACTCCAAAGGAGTTTGGTGATTTTCAGAAGAATCTTATATCATAACGTAAAGTCAATCTAGAAGTAATAATAAATTGGAATTTTTTATTAAATGTGCTTTAAAAGAGTACTGACCAAGAAGATGCTAGTTTTTTATGTTTCATTCTTGGCTACCTCTCAAAAAAGTGAGAGACAGAAAAACCTACCACCTTTTTATTAATCATCTCTGGAATTTTTTTTAGGGTGAGAATAAAGATTTCTATTCAGTACATGGCAACATCTCAAGTTCATGTTGGTGATTAAAAAAAGATCTATATCCTAGGACTTGAATCTGAAGTCCTGAAAAGCAAAAAAACTTTGATAGTGAAGATAAACTCTGTTTGCTAAAAATACAGTCTCACTGGTCAAGTGCTTCTTGGTTGTACAAAGCTCTTGAGAAATCTGCCATCCTTCATTCCTGGAGGCGTTCAAAGCTGTTCGCCAGGGCACAGAATTTATTTGGCTTTGTAATCAGCAGGTGCTTGAGTAAAAGCATTAAAGGGGCATTTGACCGTATTTTGTCCTTACCCTGGATGGAGTTACATAGCTAGATAGCAGACACAACCCTCTCAGCACTGCAGTCTATTGACTTCAGACCACAAGCTGTAACTGCAGTTATAAACCTCTGTTGCCACCATCTTTCATTATGTAACCCAAGTTATAATATTATTGCGTCCCCAGTCTGCCTGTGATCACCATGCCACTTCATTGTTCTGGCCTTTTCTGTTTAAAACAGATGTTTAAAAACATTTGAATAAGATATTTTAGTTTTTAGACTTCTTGTCATCATCCTGCAAATTTACAACAGTCAGCAATGTAAACATGTACTTGACAAACTCCAGCAGCTTGTAGACTTCAGAGTTCATCCACTCATTTCAGTGAGACAGATGTTTCATTTTAATACTCTTCATACTATAGATTAGGATTATGTTTTTTCTTTCTTTTTCTTTTTTCTTTTTTCTTTTTTTTTTTTTTGAAAAGGGAATAAACCTGACATGCTACTAATGTCATTTCACACTGTGGGCCAGATGGCGAAAAATGCAAAGGCTGCAACTCTGTTTATGTATGGGGAAAAAAGGAATTCTGTTCCTGAAAGACTTTCAACTCAATCATTTGTTACTTTAAACTAAACACTAGATGATGAATAAAGCAGGACTATCTGAACTTCAAAAAGGTCCTTGAGATTAAGTGCTTAACAATGTAATGCATCTGGAGGAAGAGTATTACATTATTGCTGCTTGCTGTGTTGGAAAGATGTTGGGAACATTTTCCCTATAGTGGCTGCCTAAGAGCAGGGTGCTTCAAGACAACATTTGGCAGGGCCTTGAAAATTTCTGGAGATATAAATCATATTTCCATCACTTTTTTAATTATTACTGGTGAAAGACTGTACTTGAGCAGAGGACTGGCTGACTGACTGTGCTGAAATAGCTTGCTTTATCTGTCATTTCAAAGCAACAAAATAGTACTTTTACCAAGAATTGTGTAAAATGTTTGCAAAGAAATTCAACATTATTCCAGGTAACTTCAATTTATACTCTGAAATTTAGGAAACGGAATATTTTCACTTCTCCCCAGCAGGTTTATATTGATTTGCAGATTATCACAGAATTCATCTAAAATTTGTGATTTTACATGAATTTTAGAGAAAGCCTGAGGAAACTTTAACTGTGCTTTGATGTGTTTATTCATAAAGCAAATGTTCCAGAAGAGATTTCAATGTGGGGATCAAACTGCTTCGCTTTGTTTTTTACCCCAGTTCTGTAGTACAGTTGTAGTACATCTTGGATGTTGTGGTCCAGTTGTCTCGTTCTGGTGTGTGGGAGGACAGGGTCGTGTTTTCCATGAAATACCATCACTCTGCAAGAATAGAAGTGGTTCATATGCATTGCTGGAGACTCCAGTTTGCTGGAGAAAGTCAACCCTGAGATGATGAAAGAAAGATCAGAAAGGAAGAAAATCCCAGGTAGCAGTGCAGCATCATGTTCAACTCTAAATCTTTGCATTTAGGACAAAGTATTTCAGTTTGTGATTTTTTACTTATTTTTTATTAAAATAGTGGTGTGTGTAGAGTTGGGATTTTACTTTTTAAATGGAAATTTTACTTCCCTGGCTAGGTCCAGTAATTTACAAGAGAACGTGAGAGTAAAGTTTGGACTAAGTAAGAGAAAATATTTTGTTCCTCTGTTTCATGAGGTTTTTTTCATGAGTTTCCCTGTGATCATGGCATCATAGCTGCTGCATGACACCAAACTGTGTCTGGAAGAAGAAACTCCTATGTAACTTTCTTCAAATGAGTTATGTCAGATTTGTGGAGGAAGGAATTAACTATGTAAAGAAGGGGAACAACCTTTTGAGATGAAAATTGTTTGGATGAACCCAAGAAAAACTCAAATAGAAAAGCATTGACCATCCTGTGACCTCACAAAATTGCTTCCTTCGCTCTTGGCTGAACACAGTGATGATATATCACAATATGCATGAGTATCTGCCTGGATTTGTTAGTATATTAGGCCCTAGTTAAGACTGAAAGGCAAAGATAGGACATGCACAGGCTACATCTTTCTCTGAAACATTTTCTGATTCTGTAAGAGCTACCCACATGAGTATTCTCCAGCATCAAAGTGATCAGGAATAAAAAGGAAATGCATAAATTCTTAACAGTATTTTTTACAGTTCTACTGAGTACAAAGGTAGCATCAAAGGAAATTAGTATAAATCTTTGGCTAGATCAGGTAAATACATGCATTAAATGTGAAACAACATCAGATATGTGTTGACAAGATGAGATTTCAGTTTAGGATATTATCAAATAATAGAAATTGTTCCTATTGTGGACGTAGTCTTAAAGGTCATGGTCATAATAACAAAACACTCCTATTACTTAAGGAAACGATTATGTCCAGACATTAATATCTAAGAGATCCAAAGTAAAAAACAATTTTAATACTGCTTATATTTTTGTCATTCAAAGTGCAGCTTAAAGGTTTTAATTACGGTGTGGACCAGGAGTAAACAAGGACTGAAAGCTCTGATCTTCGGATGCCTGAACTGTTTGAATGTATCTGAATCTAACTCATCCCCATACATTTTTGATTCTTGGCCAAATCCAATTTAAAAAAGGGACTTACTTATCATTTTAGATACAACTGAACTTTTCATGTGAGTGACTGACCTCACAAATTTTCCAGAATTCACACTGCTAGAAATTTCTGAAGAATAAATTATCACAAAAGTTTTCTCCTACTGCAAGTTAACAAATCCTAATATAGACTCTAACATTGTTATAGCCTCCAGTCTACACCCAAACTTCAGTCTACACCCAAACAAGATTCAAGATTCGAGTATGTGCTGAACTAAGTGTGGCTAAAATTTTTGAAATGTCTGAAATACATTTTGGAATAAATCTACTGTCAATCATATTTTTGTCTTTTACATTAAGTCTATCAAAACTGAAATGGACATATTTTGATACATAGAGACTCCCTTACAGAAACAATACTCTGCAGTGTGAGACTAGGAAAGTCTTATAAAATCTCTCTGTGTCACTTAATTAAAATATGATGGGCAGAAGGGATAATAGGTTGTTTCTCAAATTTTAATGAATTTTATCATCATAATGATGATTACCAAATGTCTATATTTGCAAAAGAACAGCAGTTCATAAATATCAAATTTGTGCTATTATTAACATGCAGAATGTGCCAGTTTTTATCAATATAGGAATCTGGTAATTATCACTGAAGCTATTCATTAAAATTAAGAAGTAACTAAATAAGGAATAGGAATGCCACTTATTTCTTAACATACGAAGAGCAGAAATATCTACCTATTATCCTTTTCAGGCATCTGACACCATGACAATGGAATAGAAGGTTGTCACGGTATAATAGTCCCCAGCTGCTGGATGGATGTGAGCTGAAACTGAGGCATTTATCAAAAATAAACACTGGGGGAAGCTGGGAGACATCGATCCTTGGACAACACTCTTTTAAATCAGTGGTATTTCTGTTCCAGCGAGTGACTGATGGGTATGCAACCACCCTGTCTGACGGGTGGTGGTGTGACACAATGGTCCTGCTTGCCGCACAGTGGGGAGACCTGTGGTGACTGGTCAGGGGGAACAGGTGCTCTCACAGAGTGCCCAGTCAGAGGGAGCTTCTGGGGGGGCT
Organism: Athene noctua; assembly: GCF_965140245.1. Taxonomy (NCBI): domain Eukaryota; kingdom Metazoa; phylum Chordata; class Aves; order Strigiformes; family Strigidae; genus Athene; species Athene noctua. Next base: position 27,331,995 of record NC_134038.1, on the reverse strand, counting down.
CTGTGAGGTGCCATGTCACCCCTCCATCACCGTCTGCCCTGCTCCCAGCCTCTGGGTGGTGATCTCAAGCCCTGTTGCTCATCTGACTGCCAAAGCTGGGGACAGAGGGGCCAAGTACTGATTACCCAGTGGTGGAGGGGTGACAGGGGGGCTTCGCATTTGCATCCTACTGCCGCCCTGGGTATACCCATGGCTGAGAACTCAGCACAGCTCCCCAAGAGATGGCACCGGACAGGGAGGTCAGTGCCTCGCCCCTGGTGTGGACCCATGTTCACTTCAAGCATCACAGACCCCTTGGAAGATTGTGCATAACAAGGACAACACACATGAGCGTGAGAGGCTTGATGGGTGAGGCTGACCTGCCACAAGGCACCTCTAGTTTCTCCACCATTCCATTCGAAAAAATGGAGGGTGCAAAGCAACCAGGAGGAGGTCTGATGCTGGAGGTCATGAGCAAAGGAGGCAATCAGGGAGCAGTGGAGGCTTGGGGAGGGAAAAGGGGCCATGCTTTCAGTTGCCACAGTGACCCTCTGGTGGAGCCAGAGCTGGGCAGAAGAATCTGAGGCTCTAGCAGGAAGCACACTCGCACAGCACACCTGTACAGCCGAGTGGGTGGTTAGTGCACACCTCCATGCAAGCACCCATGGGTTTCCCTGTGTAGTACTCACTGCAAGCCAAATAAGGTCTGAGGCATGCGAACAGATGTCACTGGAAAGGACTGTCATCATGCTTATGAAGACATTAGCACTAGCCTGGAAACCTCATCTGCCCTGGACAGTAAAGATTTTGAAGCGTACCCAGACTTTCAAGGCAGTGAAGGAGGAGGTAGAAAGGGTACATTTTTTCTGAGGCAAATACCAGTTACCTCTGTTTCGTAAAGGGCTTTCAGCTCTCCTGGCATTGTGTTATACATCTTCAGCCTCACTCACTGCCCCCTCCTGTGTAAAATTTACACAAGCATTGAAAGATTGTGGAATACCCAAGGAAATCATTTTTCAGTCGATTGAGTTCTTAATGGAAAAACCTCCCTGAATGCTATCTTACAAATTAGAAGATCCCCTGCTTTCTAAATAGTTCAATTGAAATCAGCTTTTGTATTTATCCTTCAGGTCATTCAGGCTCAAATGTTGTTAGCTCTGAGTCAAAAAGTCAGATTTTTAAAGGGAAAATGTCAAGTCCTTTTAGGCTTCAACTGACCTTTTAAACCAGATTAGGGATTTGAAGCATTACACATGGATTTCTACATTTTATATCACAGTATTTAACAAATGATCAAATACAACTCCCAAGAATACTATTTTTACAAGCTTGACATTTCAGGCCTTAAAGGATGTTGCTGGTCTTTCTTTTACATAAAATTACCCTGGAGAAATTCAGCCTGTTTTCTGGTCTTCCATTTCTCTTTCATAAGAGAGGAAGTTCTGTGCATTTTATTTCATGCTGTTGTTCTCTCTCTGGCATTGCAAGCAGCAAAATATGATGAAATCCTTGAGATATGCTCAAAGTGATTGCTACAATAAATTCACTCAGTGGGTGTCACATACAGTTAGAGTACAACTCAGGCAGTTATAGATGCCAACAGGGCCCTAGGAATAGATCTGACCTTACTTTTGTGCCTGGACTATCAGATAATGCCACTAAAAATCCACTAAATCTTCCTAGAAGGAGATAATAGAAATACTCATTTGGTTCCAAGTGCTTCCCTCATACAGGTAAGACAAAGAAACTGGATGGCAGAGTGGGATCGTGAATGTGTGAGAGGACACTCATGAGCTGAAGGAGCAAGCTCGGTCCAAGGCCCAGACCTTGCAGACACAGCGGTAAGAAGAGGAGGAATCCCATTCTCAGTTACTCTGGTCTATAATAGGCTTCTGACAGAGTCTTAAATCCTGTGAGCTGGACAGTCATGGTCATTTTGTACTGCTAGATGATGATACTTACGGAGAAGATAGAGACAAGGTACATTTCCTTCATGTGGGCTGTCAAGGGAGGGAGATCCTAATTCAGAGGTATCACATCAGAGGGCTCAGCTCTGCCTTGGTTCAGCCCGTCTCCTGTCTTCCGAGGTTGGCCCATTAGCATTAATCACGATGCTAGAGTTTGTAGTTGGACCATTTCTCTGATCATAGCTGGAGAGAGACCAGCAAATGATTTCACACGGACCAAGTAGGCATCAGATAGCAATGGCGTTCACGTTCAAAAGGCTCTGCATTAAACCACCTGACAGAACAACCAGCTCCTTATAAGTCTGTAGTGGAGACATGGTTTGTCATTTGGGCACATGTTTTTTCCATACTAGACCAAGACCTACAGGTTCCCTGACAAGTTTTCCTGATAATCCCTAAATCATCCCTGAAGTCAGTATTATTGTGGAACATAGAGGCTGTCTCAAGGCTTTGCACATAATACCATTTTTGTTGAAGGTCTGTCCCCAGTGACTTGACTTCAACATAGACAAACACAATGCAACATTCTGCTACACACTGTGATCCAAAGAGGTGGAAGCACAAGAGTTTGTTACCAGTCAAGCATTTTCCGTCCTTTGATAAACAAAAGGTATTAAAAGGGTAATTTTTTAGAAAAAGAGAAGAGACTGCCTTCAAGTTGCAGCCTTCTGTTGGTAGCATTTAACACAAGTGGGTTTGTATTTTATTTGCCTAACAGGCACACCACAATACCTTTATGTGGATAAATAGGGGCTTGCAACATCTATACATTTTAAGTAAGCATAGAGTTTACCTTTTGAAACAGAATTTTGAAGTTTCAATTGCACAAGTTATGGTTGTGTTGTAAGGGACTGAAGTTGTACATCTTATTATAGCCAGAAATCTTGCTGACTTTGAGTCACTTCTGGTAATTGGTAACTATAAAGTAAACATCATTCTTTGCATAGAACAAGTGTATACCTCTGTATACACTTTGATAATTTCTGCATCGTGACACTAGTACTGTCATTACAGGATCAGAATAATTCACTTTTCCCAAGTCCTACATCTGAAGGGAAAAATATAAAACAAGCAATCAGCAGCTCTGTGACTGGGATATAAAATTATTGTAGTCTGAAGTGAAGATATCAGAATTGGTTAGACCAATTATTTACATTCCTTAGTGTTAGTTTTGCTGCTGATTTCACTATTTTCAGATCTTACTGATTGGCTTAGAAGTTCTAAGTTATTCAAAATAATATTTATAACACAGAAAAAAGCATTTGTTGCTTATAGCCAGATGTAGAAAGTCATGACAACACCTAATGCTAAAATTACCAAACACATCTGACAGATGTCATCTTTGTGATGCTCTTTAAAAAAAAAAAAAAAAAAAAAAAGCAGATATGCATCTGGTTTAAAAATCTTTGTCAGGTTTTATCAAAATCATTTACCTATCACCATATATTTGTTTCCCATAATGGAAAATACCTGTAGTATGACAAGAAGATAAGGTTAATCTGAAACAAATCAACATGATAGTTTTCCATTACTGGATCTCAAACATGCTTGTAAACAGGGGATGACACAGAGTAACAATGCTGCTGCTGTTAACACAAACAGGCATCCACAGAACAAAGTATTTTGAAATAAATATTTCTTATTTGGCAACATTATATCTTGAAAATTAGGCTATTCTGTTAAAGCTCAGGAAGGCAAGCCCTTTTGAAATTACATGTTCTTCTTGAAGCTTCCTCTTTGCTCGAGTTTATCTCCTTTCCTGCCACACAAATAAGTCTTTCATTGCTTTAGTCATTATTAGAAAGGCAGAATTAAGAAAAGCTTGCCAGAAACATTTGGATTCATTCCGCACTCCAGTGTTAATGGGGACTACTTGCTTTCTGATACAACAGTTATATCTACTTAATTTGTAAATTTTATAGGACAGAACTTCTGGTCATCTGTTATTTCTTTGGAAGCAATTATACATGGAGCCTTGTTGGACCCTCTATCTGACTATAGGCACTTTTGTTTATGCCAGCCAGCTCTGTGCATTAACAATTAGATGTTCGTCTGAGTTGCACTGAAATGCTCACAAGAAAAAGCTCCTAAAAAAAAGGATATTGCCCCCATAGCTCCCATTCAGAGTGTTCTGGACTTCCTTTCTCCATTAACCAGATGTGTCAAGGAAACACCACCACAAAACTGAAATGGCTAGTTACTAATGCTAACTTAATGGATATAGCATTGCACTTTATCTCCAATTTGGGGAACATCCTGTCACAACTGAGTTCTATAGTAGGCGACAAGAGTCTATGAATTTTGCAAAGCCTAAAGGGCATAATTTTTTTAGAATTACCAAGCAGGAACAGAGTCAACTGAAAACAGTCTAGGAAGGAGAAGAAAGTCTGACAATATTAAAACCCCTACAGTTTTGGAAATTATCTCTTGTTTGCCTTTAAAAAACACAAAAACTTCACCTCTTGTTTCAGAGAATCTGTCTTCTCTCTTAAGTGTGCTGCAGGAATAGTTTTCAGCAAGTTACTCTATGAACAACATGACTAGCAAGGAACTCGGGTGGGTTTCTAAAGCAAATGTATCACTGAACTGTGCTGGTGGAACTTCTGTTAGAGCTACTGGCAACCAGCAGGCCATGGTCCTGTCTTCATAATGTAAGCGGGTGTGATGAAGAAGTTCCTGAACTAGTGCCAGATGCAATGGAGGTCTGGCACCATGTCAGTGTGCCCAAGCCAACCATGGGATGACATTTCTGATTTGTTATCTCAGCTGGTATCTGTGCAGACTGTTCAGTAGCAGCATGGACCAGACTGCTAGGGTGTCTCTAGCACAGTGCCCCTTTCAGTCTGTGACATACTCATATTTAACAGTATTGTTCAGCAGTTCACGCTTGCTGCTTCCCCTTTTTTCTGATTACCTTAGTCTGAGAAGAAGTAAGTTCTTCTGCACTTGTTCCTGCACCAAGATCATCAGCAGAAGCAGCCCCAGGGCTGTGTTCTGCATCCATCCTGGCCTCTGCCTGGGAACAGTCCACTGGCATAACAAATGGGGCTTGAGGGGCAGGTAAATGCTCAGGATTTTGAGGCAGACGAGAGAGAGAGAGAGAGAGGTAAGGTACATATAAAATCAGAATTATTTCCTTTTCTAGCCCAGAGGATGTTCCCAGGACCTTACATCAGCAGAAAGGCAGATGTCATATTTTCAGAAGCACATGGTTGCCTCACTCCCATTTATCATCTGCCTTTGCCAGACTAAATTAGCTAGAACAGAAAGATCTGGCAACTGTTCTCTGGAGTTCATGTTGGTTTAACACCACATGGACTCAGTTTTCTCATCACCCTGCACGTGCTTTCTCCCTTCCAATTTACTCCTTTTTCTGGTCACCCACTTTTCCTTTACCTCGTGCTAAAGCAGCCATTTCCTTCCCCCAAGCTCCTGCTCAAGCCACACACCCGTTAGCAGCTCAGTGCTTCATTTCTGTGTCTGAGGTCTGTGCTGAGATTCCCCCACCATCCATGGTTTTGAACATAAAACCTTTTGTTTGCCCGAGAACACTTTCCCTTGCCCTTTACTTCCAGGCAAAAAAAAAAAAAAAAAAAAAAAAGAAGGCTTTTCTTTGCTAACTGTTACTTTACATTTATATTGGGTCTATCTTCACAGAGCACCCCAAAGCACTTTACATACTCTATGCAGGAATCAGTGGAGGGTGACTGCATTGGGGCTCTCTTGTTATTTCTGTATTCTTAGTTACAGCAGTCAGTGTCATGGAAGCTGACTTGGTGACTGACAAGGTTAATTCTGCTTTGCGTAATTCATTCCAGTAGAAAAGCCATGAGAAAGTACAGTTTAAGGGCATAGAGTTTTAGAGGGAATATCAAGCACACTTCCTACACTGTTTTAATCTTGCTCTAAGGGAATATATGAGAAGCATAGTTGATAGGAAAGAGTATTTACATAATTTAGATTACTCCAGAGCATTTTATTATAATACCTAGAAAGAGTGAAAGAACAAGCATTTTGGATCTAGCTGTCTGGACATCAGAACCATCCTTAGCCAATGAAAATCAACCCTTTCAGAAGGGAAGGAGACTAGGTGGGGTGGTTTAAGCCCTGCCGGGACCGGAGACCACATTGCCGTTGCCCCTCCCCCACCCTCAGCCGGTCGGGCTGGCAGTGAGGCACAAACCCCTTATTCTTAAAATAAGAAGGAATTTAATACAACAGTGTGATAAACAATCTGAACAACAACAGTAGCAATGATAGCAACAATAAACAGCAATAACAGTAAGCAAGACAAAAGATATACAGAGAAATACTGCAAATGGTTACGGAACAAGCCCACCGTGAGCTCCCCGCCACCAAAGCCACCAAGGAAAAGTTCGCGTGCTCCCACAACCGGACCTGACATCAGCATGGTATGAATAACCCGGCTGGAGTTCCCTTCCCCCTTCTCTGCTGGGGAAACTTAACCCTATCCTAGCTGAACCAGGACACTAGGGTTTGGGTAGAATGCATCTAAAGGAAATACTATTTCACATTTCAAAGGACATGCCTCTACCTACTACATTTCAGCCTTTTAATAAAAAAGTCACCAACATGGGATGCAAAATTAGATACTGCTAGTATTGCTTAATCAAAAAGCACATACTGGTATAACTGTCATCATACAAGTACAAAATGTAGTCACGTGTTTGAAGGCTTTACAACCTTGCAACAACAGTGATTTCCATGTTTATGTCACAACAGAGAAAGAAGTATGATCGTATTTACACTTAAGAGATCAATATTTCACAGCAGCTAAGGAATAGAGAAATACAACATTCCATTTCACAGGCCAATTCCTTAATGCAATATGGTATAATAACTCTTTCTTGAAGGTAACTTGTGAAAGGGTAGAACACAACTGATATTAGTGAAATTCCATGTGGAAAATGATGACAGAGCAACCGCCGGCTATAGTGAATATTTGCATTGTACATTCATCATGTGCTTCCAGTGGACTGACCCACTGACTTCTTATGACTCTATAAAAGGACCTGGGTTTTGGCCAATGCACTACATTTTCCTTATTGGTCCCTATAATACAGTGTATCCATCCATCCTACCTTGGGGACTTACAAATGTACAGCAGACACTAATGAGTACCTGTTTAGCACAGTCAGTGCTGCTGTCCTCAAGCTCCCCTCTTACTGGTTAGCATGTGAAACACCTCCTTGTATGTACTTCCACTTATTTGTCACAAGACAGATGATCACAGAAGAGCTCCAGATTGAAAATGCTGAGGTATATTGCATGGCCCTGATATTTTGCGGGAGGTGACTGAGTCTAGCTTAACAGTTTCTGCCTACAGTTATGCTCAGTTGAACCCATTACTGCTAAGGATGATTGCAAGTTCACTAAGACCCACGCCTCAGATACCTGAGCATATCAAGATCTAACCAGTGACTTTGACAGGAAAAATGATGCCATATTCTTTCCTGTTGGCTAAAAATCTCTTCACCATCATGCACCTGAAATCCCTTTTAAAAAGCCTTATTCCCTATACAAACAAGGAATGAAGGCTGTGATTGTAATACCTGGAAGAGATCTCTACCCATCTGTCATGGTCTCCTGATGATGTCCCAGTTGCGCTTGTCTAGAAGAAAAACTAATTCTTAACTCTTCATAGATGGTTACTGTGTCTGAAAACAGATCACTATATAAAAACAAACAACAAACAAACAAACAAAAAACTATTATTTTTTCTAGCTAGTAAGTCACTAGAAAGAAAATTAATAGAAGGCATGTTTGTGTAATCTCATGATTTGGTCTGTACTTGTAAGGGGATCATTAGACAACTGTTCCACACTTGATATGGATTAGAATACAGTTATTTCTTTATCCAATGCTCCTGCATGCTTCAGCAGCTCATCAATAACACTGTCAGGGATAGATAAACTCAAGGTCATTAATTCTGATAACTTCATTTTTCTGAATCTGAACTTTATTCTGACTAGGATATCCCTATGTTGCTAAAGCGTTTCAGAAAAACAAAACCAAAACCAATATTTGATAAAAATACAGTGGATCTCCTTTTCTATGTCATCCTCTTCAATGATTGCAGTACAGAGACAGAAAAAGTATATGCCATCATGGCATGAGCAATTCTTTTAAGTATTCACAAGGTCATTGATTTTGATTTCACTAAGGTTCTTCAAGGCAATTCAGCAAAGATTTTTCAAAGACAGTGTTTCAGTATTCTTCAAAAAACCACAAAATTGACTGGATAAATGTATCCATGTTCTCCTTTAACCAGTTTAAAGAGCTTTTATTATCTTTCTGTGTCCAGACTGAAACTTTGTAAAGTTGAATACATAGAATTATAGAATTGGACCTGACCTTTTGCAACACAAGAATTCTAAAATGAACACTTTTTTCACATTAAATTCCCACAGCAAAAAGTGAAGTATGAAGATAGCAAGGAACTTCAGGCACCAAGGAGGCCTTCAGGCAATGGCATTGTCATTTGGAAGGTGAACAACGTCTGATTCAGGTTTTCATAAGGCTTAAGAATATCAAAAACCTCTAGAAAGCCTTGATGTTATACCAAATTCAAGGATCCTTTTTCTCTTCTAGGTTCAGTTTCACAGTAAGTGAAACTACTGGTCCAAGAACCGTAGTCTCAGTGCATTGTTCTATGAGTATGAAAATCTTCACCCAGAAAGCACCTTTCAACAGCTTGTAATTGTCTTATGACCCTTCCACTGTCATATGTCATTCCATTCCATATGTCTCCATGATCTGTAACGTAATATCTAATATTAATATCATGCCAAAATCTGTCTTCCATTGAAACAAAATGTGCCAAGTCTAGTCTTCAATATTTCAGATCAAGAATGGACTTCCATTCTTCAAAAATTTACACTTGGAACAACTAACCCCACTGGGCTACTAGGACCACTCCACAATCCTCTGAGAAACAATTGCCTTGGACATTTTGAACATATGAGCACCTATCTCTTCAGATCACTTTTAAAAACTTTACAGACTGTGAGCCAGTGGCGTTGGTGATTAGAAATCTCACGTGGCATCTCATTTCTGGCAGGCAGAGTGATGGAGATGAGCCAGCCCATGGCTCCAGCCCTGCCTGGGACCCTGTTTCCTGTTACATGGAAAGTGCATATCTGTTCTCATGGGAGAGGCCGAGGGACCCCCTGGGACATAGAGCAACCAGGAATGAGTTGCCACTGCTGAAGTAATTCCTCCAATCAGCAACCTACTCTCTGTCCTGTGCTGAGGAGCGTCTGGGAAAGTAGAAGATAAAAGTAAAAGGTCACATGTGCTCTGCATGTGCAGGACATCTGGTCCTTCCCAGAGGATGTGCCACCACATACCGCCCTTCGGCAGCAACTGGAGAGAGCTGTGTGGCCCACCCAGTGGGGAAGGTTGGGCACCCCTGGTCGGGAGCAGTCATTTTAAACAGCAATTAGGGAAACATTTGGCTTTCAAGTACTCAGATCACTTGCCCTTGCAACACAGCTTCAGGCCCTTTTCCCTCACCTTCAACTACTTTCATGTAGCTTTACCCCTGTTGCATCCTTTCGTCCACAGAGCAGCTCCTCCGCCTTTACCTTATAGCCATGGGGGCTGCACTTGGAGCCACAGCCCACCCCAGCTTGGACCTGTTAACTGAAGGCAAAAGGTTGCCCGCTCCACATCGGCAGGGGAAAGCTTTGTTGTACTGCCGTCTCTGACTAATTGGCTCTCTGAGACCTGATATTCTCCAGGACTTTTTTGCACAAAGAGCCAGGGAAACTTAGGGGGACAGAAGAAGCCTCGGGGTGAAATACTTACTCTATTGATGTAAGATGCAAAACTCCCTTTGACTTCAATGGGGTCAAAGTTTTACCCTGTAGCTTTAATTAGCTTGCATTGTTGTAATTGTCCTGTTTAGCTACATATGGAATGTATAGTATGTTCAATAGTGATGTATACATAAATGATTTAAGAGGAGGATATTAAAGCAATGAGTGCATTTAAATGGCATGAAGTTACAGAGGCAGGGTTGTTTAAACACTACCTATTCCATGCTTTATAATGAAACTGAAATCTGTGTGAAGCCCCTGTAATTTAACAAAACAAACTGGCTCCTCCAGAAACAAGTATCTGTGAACCACTGAGAAAAATGTCACAGAAAAATGATCTGACAGAAAAACCCTATAAAGTGAGCCCATTTTCAAATCATTCAGAGTGTCCTTTCTAACAAAGGCCTGAAGTTTTCATATGGATTTATGGGGTTTAAGCAGGATGAAATAGCTGCCCTGTCAGGGAGAGGAAGGAAGAAAAATCTTAACCCCCCTGCAAAGGGGAAGGGGATGCATGGTATAGGATGTTTAGCATGCTGGAGTGTAGTGGACGTAGGAAAAGCATGTCAAGGTGTCACAAGTGGTGCATGGTGGCCAGAGAGTCAGCGTTGCAGAGTGACGGATATTTTGACAGGAGACACTGTGAAGAGTGTTCTATGCAAATGCTGTGCCTGGGATAATGAAGAGTATAATTTTTTTCCTCTTCTGAGAGTTTCAATGGAAAGGACACCTGGATTTCACAGAAAAGCCCCCACAGAGGAATTTAAAAAATGTTTTATTCATTTATGATACAGACTCTGTCTTGTGTGCAGATTTCATCATTTCATTGTCTCTGGTATCTCAAAGAAGAACAAACAGCTGGGTCCTCACTAGATGCTTCCATAGAGGATTTTTTAAAAAAAAAAAAAAAAAAATTTAATTTATTTTATTATTTTTTTCTGTTTTTTTCACAGGAAAATACTGGTCTATTTGTACGGGAAAGAACGAGGCAAAGCTTCCATATTTCTTATCCATGCTGAGTGAAGAGGGTCAGTCCAGTTTGGGAGCGTAGAACAGGAAAAGCCACATTATTTTCTAGTGTATCTGAGTCCGTCCTCACTCACAGGCCTTCCAAGTGCTATAATGAGGAGCAGTGAGGCCAGGCACTACCACTGCCCTGGAAAGGCTGCACGTGGTATTCACAGGGCTTCCAGTTTTACATTTCAGAATTCAACTTGTGTATTATTACCGTGTGTTCAGCCATGGCTTCTGCATCACAGCTACATGCAAGATAACTAGAGTGAAGCATCTGATATGCTTTTCTTTAACCTTCTCCAAATTTTCAGTCTTTGGAAATTTGTCTTTTGAAATCCTTTTGAGGTAGAATTGTAGAATCATAGAATCATTTATGTTGGAAAAGACCCTTAAGTTCATTGAGTTAAATTGTTAACCTAACATTGCCAAGTCCACCACTAAATCATGTCCCTAAGTGCCACATCTACATGCCTTTTAAATACCTCCAGGGATGGTGACTCCATCACTTCCCTGGGCAGCCTGTTCCAATGATTGACAACCCTTTCAGTGAAGAAGTTTTTCCTCATATCCAATCTAAAGCTCACCTGGTGCAACTTGAGGCTGTTTCCTCTCATCCTGTCACTTGTTACTTGAGTAGGTAGGATGATTTCAGGTTTTTGCTTATTGAGGTAGAGAGGTTGATGGTCATTCCACTCTGTGCTTCAGTTGCACAGGTTTCTTCCAGTAACAGATTTCAAGGTCCTAATGTACTGTGTTTCATAAATTTAATGCTAGCTATTCTGCCTGCTTTGCATTGTATTTCTAATCGCTTACATGATAACTGTGAGAACACAAAATAAAACTCAGTGTTCTCTGATTTCTCTTAAGGGAAGAAAAAGTTTCTTTCCATCTCCTTTGTTATTGCTATAACAATATTCTTTGCTAATGCTTTTTACAACTCAAATTTAATGCTTTATTCCATAATTTCCTCTAGATTCTGGATTGCAACTGTTCTTCCTTTTAGGAAACTCTGGGGAGACAGAATGTCTCTATCAAGAGACTCCCCTGCATAAGGGAATTAAAAAAACAACTTGTAATGAAATATGCTAGCAATTGTATAAAAATACATTGTGTGGGACTTTTGCCTGTGGCAGTATGTACGCACATGAATGACAGTATTGTGTGAGACAGAGCATTGTGTTGTTCAGTGCCAGTGTATAAAGCTACACTCATTTTGCATAAATATTTGACTGCTTTCTGGGATGTCTGGGTTTGGTTTTTTTTGTTTTTTTTTTTTTTAAAGTAATGTTCCATTTCTCTTTCTCTGCAACAACTCCTTGGATTTGCATGTTTCAACCATGGCTGTCACCATGGGGAAATGTTCATGTGTCACTTCAGTAAATTTGATCAAATCGGGGAAGGGGGGAAAGGGGAAGAAAATGTATAGCTTGAAAATCAAAAAAATTCTATTTAGTTTTGATCTATAAAATGCAACAAATACAAAAGAGGTTATGCTTTTAGGCAGAGAGTCCTTTAAATTTCTAATTATTCAGGCTTTGCAGTGTTCCACATAATTATGGACCACCTCCATACCTCCATGGAAATCCAGAGATAAGTTGTCATCTGAGAATGGGGTCCCCATACAAATATCTACAAATATTTGTGTTTCAGTGTTTTGATCCCTTGTGCACTTATGCAATGAAAACTTTTATTATCTCTGATGCTCCAGAGTAGACGTTTCTTATGTAGTTCATTTGATAATGAGAATAAGTCACACAAATTGATCTGGACTGCTTACTTATTTGAAAACACAGTTTTACAGCCTTTTTACATCTAGAAAGCAGAAAGGATAGATCTGCATGATGAGAGATGACACCTTGGAAACTAGGGACTCAGAAGAGTATCCAAGTATAGGAAAGGACAAGAAATTCAACAAGAGCTTCCAATGCAATGCCATGAGGAAGCTAGTTCCAGCTTTGTAACTAGATGGGCCAAAGAGGTGATACCTCTCAGCACACTGAAAAGATTAATGATAGGACAATGTGTTCAGGTCCTGTGCACAGTTTTAAATTGGAAATTTGGAGTTTGAAAAAAGTCTTAAACTTCAAGGCTAAAGAAAATGTGTTACAAAGAAATGTGACTCAGATTCTTTGATAAGACATAGACAGAAATGGCATGGAGACTAGAGAGATGATTGAATGGAGAATCCAAAAGAACCTAAAATTCTCCATTTAATCTAACTAAAAATAATGGCTGAAGTCAAGCATATTGACAATATAAATTAACTAACGTTTAATACTGTGAATCACAGAATCACAGAATCATCTAGGTTGGAAAGGACCTTGAAGATCATCTAGTCCAACCATTAACCTAACACTGACTGTTCCCAACTACACCAGATCCCTCAGCACTAAGTCGACCCAACTCTTAAACACCTCCAGGGATGGGGACTCCATCACCTCGCTGGCCAGCCCATTACAACCCCTAACAACCTGTTCTGTAAAAAAATACTTCCTAATATCCAGCCTAAACTTTCCCTGGCACCACTTGAGGCCATTCCCTCTTGTCCTATCGCTTGTTACTTAGTTAAAGAGACTCATCCCCAGCTCTCTGCAACCTCCTTTCAGGGAGCTGTAGACGGCGATGAGGTCTCCCCTCAGCCTCCTCTTCTCCAGACTAAACACCCCCAGTTCCCTCAGCCGCTCCCCGTACGACCTGTGCTCCAGAGCCTGCACCAGCTTCGTTGCCCTTCTCTGGACACGCTCGAGTCATTCAATGTCCTTTTTGTAGTGAGGGGCCCAAAACTGAACACAGGAATCGAGGGGCGGCCTTACCAGTGCCGAGTACAGGGGTAAGATCCCTTCCCTGTCCCTGCTGGCCACGCTATTGCTGACACAAGCCAGGATGCCATTGGCCTTCTTGGCCACCTGGGCACACTGCTGGGTCCTGTTCAGCCGGCTGTCAATCAGCACCCCCAGGTCCCTCTCTGACTGGCAGCTCTGCAGCCACTCCTCCCCAAGCCTGTAGTGCTGCTGGGGGTTGTTGTGGCCCAAGGGCAGCCCCCGGCATTTGGCCTTATTGAAACTCCTCCAGTTGGCCTCAGCCCATGGCTCCAGCCTGTCCAGGTCTCTCTGCAGAGCCTCCCTACCCTCGAGCAGATCAACACTCCCACCCAACTGGGCGTCATCTGTAAACTGACTGAGGGTGCACTTGATCACCTCATCTAGATCATCAATAAAGATGTTAAACAGGAGTGGCCCCAACACCGAGCCCTGGGGGACACCGCTTGTGACAGGCCACCAAACGGATTTAACTCCGTTCACCACAACTCTTTGGGCCCGGCCATCCAGCCAATTTTTTACCCAGCAAAGCATGTGTCCGTTCAAGCTTTGAACAGCCAGTTTTGCCAGGAGAATGATGTGGGAAACGGTGTCAAAGGCCTTACTAAAGTCAACATAGACAACATCCACAGCCTTTCCCTCATCCAATAGGCAGGTCACCCTGTCGTAGAAAGAGATCAGGTTTGTCAGGCAGGACCTGACTTTCATAAACCCATGCTGACTGGGCCTGATCTACCAAGGTAGAGCCTCTGTCTCTTGGAAGCTTAGTCAACACTGGATGCCTGGAAGGTGCTTGATTAGCCATCCTTTCAAAAATTTTAGTGAACCCTCAGTATAAGGGCAACTGAGTAAGCAGTAATAGACCATATTATATGGGAGATCCAGTGAGATAATCTAATGCCCCTTCAGGCTGTGAACCTGATGTGAGCTCAAAGGAAGTTATTACAAGGCTAGTTCAGGACATTGCTCCCATTTTGCTGCTGTTTCTGCCCAGTTTGTTCACTCAGAACTTCCAGATTTTAGCTGTGACACTTACCATAGATGTCAGAGTAACCAAAACTGAAGGGAAGGCAAGAATCGAGAGCCGCTTAAAGCATCACCCAGTAACAAATTGGCAAACTGAGTTATCAGTGCATCCTGCTATCACTCCAGGGCAACTGCACAGTGCAAATGGCTTGTCAGCCCTGGATATCTCATGGAGAGCATTTCCAAGAAGTACATTGACTCACTGAACATCTAGTAAGTCTCTCTCTAACCCATCTTATTTGGTGCAGCTAATTTTTATACATACTAGCAGGCACATAGGAACACTACAGAGGACTTGCCTCACCATGCAGTTGATGATTAACAAATTTTCTGTCACCTTGTGCCTGTGGCCTGGGTTACAGGCCTGAAAGAATGATACCCAAGATTTCTGGCTGCACAATTCTGTTGCAGATTAACTCAGAGTATTTACATTGCATTGAAAAGATTCCTTTTTTGACAAGCAATGTTTTAATTTTGCATATATTTAGGCTTGAGAAAGCCATAATTCAAAAGCAAATACAAATCTACTTCACAGTATGTCCCATTTAAAAAAAAAATGTTTGAAAAAAAATTCCATTCCATCATAATGTGATATCCTGTTGAAAGGAATTCAAGAAACACATCTCAAATGGGAGAAGGCTGAGATGGGGAACAAGCCACAGAGCATGGAGGTATGCTGTGTGCTGTGTCAGGAAGCAGGATTGACAGAAGTCTCAAGGAGTCAGTCTTTAATTTGAGTCTGTGAGTCTGGCAAAACTTGAGCCATGCTCTGCAAGTCTGTGGCCACAGCAGGAGGAGTTCATGCCCTCTGCATATGCTGCACTGCAGTTCTCTAGTCTGTAAAAATTTGACATTGCAAATTTTCAAACATGGGTCTCAACAGAGCAGCAAACACTTAAAATGACCCCCCGTCAATGAAGCCCAGGATATCTGTGTGTGAACAGTCCTGACATGCTCCACTGGTCTCCTCTGAGAGGCACCATGCTCTAGCAGTCACTAGACCTCCACCAAAACTGCTGCTGTCACTCAAACAATTTATCTTAAAAGGAGAATGACTCACACAGACAAATGTAGTAAAGGTAAGAGGCATATATTGCCTCTTTGTTCAGGCAGAGATGGGCAAGATGAGCTCTTCTGACAGTGCTTCATTCTTACAAATGCCTTCCACAGCCAGTGCCAGCCTTTGCCACCTCAGCAATGAAGAGCCCCACATCTCACCAAAGACTGAAGCTTACTGCCTATGTTCTCTGCCTTGCCTTGACTCTTGAGAGGTGGGAGGCACCCATTCCTCTTTCCTAGGCTGCTCTCTAGGAACAGGCAAAAGTAGCCAACAGGTCATTTCAATAAACCTTATAAGCATCCATTCAGCTATGATCTCCCATTCAAACAAATCAGAGCACAGTGAACCACATCTCCTCAGACTCTCCTTCCACAAAAGTCTGCAAACTTTGAACTTCAGTGTGTGCAGCCTGCCCTTATGAGATCAATTTTGTGCATGGTAGATGAATTATGAGACAAAGTTAGACTCAGACTGGGGAAAAATTCATATCAACAAGCTATAATGTCTGTAGACTTCAGAGCAATTCCCACAGGGTTGTTTGTCCTCTGCATGATTTCCTACACAATAGGAAGATTAACATTTTAATAATAGTAATTGCCATTTTTAAGGTTCACCTGTGTTGCACAGACTGCATCTCTTAAGAGGAGGAACCAAATTTTTGGCATGTCTGTGGAACAACTGTTACCCTCATTAAGTATATATTGCTTTCACTAGGTAGCTCTGACCATGAGCAGAACTTGACTGTGTAAAAGATGCTATAGAAATGAATAAGACAAAATGTGCATCATTTTCACAAGCCAGACAGACAAAGATTGGCAGAGGAAACAAAGGTGAAGAGAGGTGAAGGCACCTGGTTCAAGGTTGTTCATTGGGTCAATGGTAAAGTCAGGACAGACAGTTGCCTTATATAGTCTCTCCAAACAGATAAAGTAGTACTAGGAGAGTGTTCGTATTTGTTAGCATCAGATATTTTCATTATATTCCCGTTGAATTTTCCTTGGCAGGAGTTCTTTATGTTACTAAATTCTGCCCACATTTTTTGAAAGAGTGATTTAGTTGCTGTAGGTTAATAGATGTGGTTTTTACTGTCACAGAGAAAAGCCACTATATTCAGTCCTTTAAAAAACTTGTGTTCTGGTGAAGGAGGTGAAACAGCTGCAAAAACTTACTGCACATGGTCAATGGAAAAATCAACAGATGACAAAAGTTAAAACATGTTGCAATAAAGTGAAATCAACTACACTTTATCCTAGGGATTCATTCGTACAGTGTTGACCCTGTGTGAAGGGAAACCTGATATGTTTTCCCTATTGCAAAATACTCAACAACAGAATTTGTCAGCTATGCCCTGGTAATTCCTCATTCCCACATTACTACACGGAACAATGATGAGCATTTTTTTACAGTTGGTGATCTCACAGATTGTTTTTTAACAGCAACTTTAATATTTAAAGTAAAAAAAAAAATCTGTGAAAAATACAGAGGATTAGATTGTTTTCAAACTTTGTGTGCAAAGAAATAAATGCTCTTGAAACTGAATAGTTCTATTCTTGAAAAAGAATTAAAAGTTTTGTGTCCATTTGTATAAAATACTTAAATAGATACATATTCCCTATGTGAGCACCCAGAGCCGTTCATTTTTTCTGTGAAATGTTTTGTGACAGAAAAGCAGTTACTGCAAAATCAAGATTTCCACAAGGAAAATTTATTGAGTTTCTTTTTCTCTAGGAAAAAGAGAATTTAAATATTTAGTTCTGAAACATGCTTTGAAGTGTATGAATTACACCCAAGCTTAAAATTCTACTTTCTTGCATCTAAAAATAACATGTATGTCTCTCAGTAATGCATATCAGTAATGCTAGCAACTGGTCTGGGTCCTGAAGGGCACGGAAAGGCATCCATTCTCACTTAACCTGTGTTTCAAACTTTACTTAATACAATTATCAGTCTTCTGGGAGACTCTGCAGAGGGAAAAGCATTGTAAATTCTGTATTTTTAGATGGAATTGGTAATAGCTAGTAGTGTGAAACAGTTTGGTAGCATTTAATCCCACAGCATTCCTCTATTGCTGGGGTTTCTTGTTACATTGCTCCACTAATTTGTGGCAGAAAGTGACAACCAGTTCAATACCACACAGCACTATCTGTGGTTCACAGCATGGGCACAACTGAGTCACATCCCAGTACAATTCCTGATTTTTAGCTGTGGTCACTGGCAAATAAAGTTGCTGAACTATCAAAGAGAAATTCAAAGCTTTTAGACCTGAAATACGAGTTTGCTCCACATGAACTCTGGGCTAATCCTTTATTATATTGTTATTTTTATTAATTGCTATCAGCTATTATTTATTTACTACATGCAATGATTATAAATTATAGTCATTATTTTGTCTGCTGTTGATGGCTGTTTTGTAATCTGAATAGTCTGAATCATGGCAAGGAAGATGACAAAAATGTATGCAATAATAGAAAAAAAAAAGGTTTCTATTAGGTTTAAAGGATCAATTATTGTAAGTAAATAATCTGAACATTCTTAAATTAATACCAGATCTGGATAGTAGTTACGTGGAAATAACATTATTAGTGAAGGCTTGCAAATCAAAGGTTAAGGCAGTATTCCTTGCCTGGTATGCTTGCTGTTTATTTCTGCTGTCCTGGAAAACTATATACTCATATTCCTGAAAAGCTATATATATACTTCCAAAAATCTATATTACTCCTGTTAACAAAGAACCCCCCCAAAAAACAGTACACATATATTTCTGGAAATGAAATTTCAGTGAGTGTCAAGGAATACAGAATCAAGTGTAGGATTGCATTGCTCAGTATCCCACACGTGACAATGAAGGTGAAACAAACTCAGCAAAAGGTGAATGAAAAACTCTATTCTGCAGAACTCTTATCCAACACCCTAAAATGAGAGACTGACTTAAAACCAATGTCTGAGATTTTATATTGTTTCAAAAGTATGGTGTAACAGAACATGAAAGGTGTTAACACTGGAGATTGAGCTAGTTGTGGTATCTGTATTGTCTGTGTTTTCTATATCCATGTACTCCATGTAAGAAGAGAAAGCTCATATAGGGAAGAAGATTCTAAAGGAAATATTGATTTGTACTACAGTACATTATACATATAATTCTCCATCCTGTTTTGAACATCCTAATAACTGCACATGAAATGGAAGTCTTCATTCTGTTTTACCTGATTTTGCCTATCACAAAGTACAGTTAGTCTACAAATCTTGTAACCAGAAGTACTCCAAACCTAAGTATATAGTAGCATGATTTTTCTTCTTTCTAGAAGAGAACTGGAAATATTTATAAATAGTGAGAACATCTGGCATTATATCAGCAAGGTTAAAACTGCTGATTTACAAGGGGTATCTTACAAAAATCAGCTGTAAGATAAACCAACTGGAGTCGGGGTTGGGCAGGGCACAGCTACAGCACGGCACAGGGCAGGGGCTGGCAGCCTCGGGCTGAGCTGAAATGGGCTCCTGGGCTACAATCAGAGGTGGGGAAGACACCAGGGGATGTTGGGCAGGGTCAGGAAGGGCCTCACGTACCCCCGGGTCCCAGATACCTTGACTAGCGTAGTCACCCTTATCATTCCCTTAAAAGACTATGAATGATACCGGCAATGAAGAAAAGGTCCACAGAGTGTGAGGGAACAGAAAGGCTTTCAGAAAACTTGGAATCCTCAGTTAGATGCATTTTTTGGAAAAGAGACTGTCTTTTCATGGGGTTCTTCATACTTGTAAAACCCACCTCCTGTCAAAGGTAGCAGGAACTTTAATGATAGTCCCTGTGTAAGGGCTTCACAAAGGGAATATTTTAAAATAAGTAAATAAATTGCCCTACTGAAATTAAAAAAAAAAAAAAAAAAAAAAAAAAGACGGCTCTAGAGGTGTTAGTTTTACAGGAAATCCTGTCTCACTTGGATGGATGTAGAGAGCCTGAAAAACAGCAGAACCATAAGGTAGCAGAGGTTAGAGAAAGAGAGTTACAGAAATACTTTACAAAGGGACACTATTCACCTTGTGTATGTATGGACTGCACATACAGAAGGTTACACTCTTTAACAGAGCTGTACAAAATCTCTGTACAAAGTACTCTTTCTATAGCAGTCCTTGAGACATGTCACTGTGCATCCCTGTTGCTAGACAGATGCTAATCCTGCATTAGGTAGTGTAGCCAAACCTGTTTCATCAACGCAAAAAAGTCTTTGTTCATCACAAGAACTTCCACTGAAACAAAAAAAAAAAAAAAGAAAAATAACACCTCAGGGAGAGAAAATGAATCTTAAAACTAGTTTTGAGAAACAACAGACCTGAGCTCTGTTAAGCAGAGGGTGAGAAACTAGTTCTAGGTAATGAAACTATTTTTCTTGAAGTTGTCCTGTACTGAGACGCAGGTGCGAATTTCCAGAGGACCCAGCAAGGAGGGTGCACTTTGACATCACCCTCACTTACAGATCATACCAGATGGTTAGCTGGCAGTTGCACAGTTGCAAGCCCTTCCCATGTGCATTCACCCCCAGCCAGATGTACACATCAAGTCTTGTCTCTTTAGATTCTGTATCTGCCAAGTTGAAATGCAATGAGCTTATTAATATATACAGGATTCAAAGCAGGGTGGGCCTTATAGGTCAAAATTAACCCAGAATTAATTATGTGCCAAAGAGAAAAACTTTGCAGAAGTACGTATTATGCCCTGTGCTAGAATCTCTGTAGACGGTGGTTCATACCTAGCAAGCGCCAGGGTAAGGACAAAGAACTTCACATGTTTAACTTCAACTGTTAAACAAATCCTGGGCTTGAACAGAGCCGAGTCAAGGTTAGACAGCAAACTGGACACCAGGTTTTGCTCTGTGTGGGATACTTACGGTTTAAAATGGAAGAAAGTAAAGATTGGAGTAGCAGTGACCCAGAGCACTTCTTCAGTTTCATATTTTGGATTAAACCTGTATGATGCAAGGCAGCACTTTATTATGAAATGTCACTGCTTTTTTGGGGGACAGCCAGAGATTTTGGGGCCAGCTTTTATCTGTCATCGATCAGTATGCAATGCTTAGTGGTGGAGTGTAATAAAGCAGTTCATCAGAGTATGATTTGCAATAGGGTGAAAGTACTTAGATTCCCTGTTTGAGCATGTGTGATATTTCTGCCTACTGTCCATAATGAAACCCAAATGCAATAGTGAAACATCCATTTCTGCCCTAAATATTCGAGACAGTAGAGCTATGTTCTCTTTTATCCTCAACAATTACTGTGTGTATCCTTCCAATAACCGCTTTGTACTATTTTCCACAAAACTTCTTTTTTTTTCTTTTTGGTTACATAACCAGAACCCTAAAAGAATTTTCTGCAGCTAAAAGACTATTTATGTCTGACTTTCTGCTGCATGGATAAGCTTTGTCTCCTGCGTGTCAATAAGTTTTTCTTACTGCAGAGATTGTCATTATTCTAGAAAAGTAAGGTGCCGGACCATATCCAAACACACTGAAACCTCAGTGATCACAAAGAATTTGTATGTAGGGAAGATGAAGTACAGTTCTGTGCCATCTGTATATCACTGGGTTTTAAATCCAATTCACTTAGTAGCTGGTTGCATGTGGATGTTGAAAGGGACTAGAGAAAGAATGGGTCTTTGTCTAGTTGAAGACTTACTTTGGATTCATGCCACCTGTCAGACTTGACATAAGGTCAACAGTGCTAAATACTGCAAAGATATTAAGGAGAATAAGAATGGATTTCTCCCTTGTATCCATTGACAGCAACAGACCTTCTGTGCCAGTCATCCATCAGTGCCAGTGAGACAGATTCAGTTCTTTGCCCTGGCCTGTGTCTGTACCACCTGTGACCCTAGATTAACATGAATAAACTTGTAAGTGGGTTCTCTATCAGCTTGCTTTAGAATACCTGGTTTGATGGTAGGTGGCGGATGAAGATGAACTGAAATGATGTATTCAGAACAGAATATTGAAAAAAACTGAGTTTGGGTACTGCTATAAATACTGAGATTGCCTCCCTGAATTATCCTTTAGCTATTTCTGTCTTGATGATAAAACAGAGATATAATGATAACATGACTCCCCAGGTCTTTTATTCCTTGTCTTGTGGGTGTAATGTTAGTATAAATTAGCAAGCTGTCTAATTTACTGGAGCCTGAGAATCCCCACAGTTGTACTGGGACCACCAGACTTGGGGATAGGATGGGAAATCTCCATAGAGGTCTACTGCAGAGGCACATGAGCACAGGAGACCTTTGTAACATGTGTTAGTAAAATTTTTAAAAATCTATGGAAACTAGGTATGTGTTGTAATTCAGACTGAGCCTCTAAAGAGACATATAGGAGAGGGTTACAAGGTTGCTCACAGGTTACCACTTGTAATGGTTGTCACTGTTGTTCTTTTGCACTATAGTGTTCTCTCAAACCTCAGTTGTGTTTTGTCACCATTATCACAGAATAACAAAGAAACATTTTACCAAAGTCTGTAAACCTCTGGTGGGGATGGAGTCCACTATTGCCAAAGTAAGAGCTTTGCCTGAACAAAAATACTTCACCTTCATGTTAAGAGGTTGGATAGCATATGTAGAAGGAACAGACATATAAGACCACCTTGTCCTGGTGATGGACAATATAAATAAGTCAGCCTGATTTGTGTTTTATTGTTAGGCTATTATAGATGGCCTGTTCTTCAAGCAAACTCTTAAGAACTGCCTAACAAAACTATCTTATCATCCATGTCTCAATGAGTGGACAGCCATACTAAACCAGAGGACAATCAGTGAAACTGTGAAGAGGTGCAAGATGCTAAACCTTTCCTTTTTTCCTTGTTTAGGCCTTTAGTTATGATTTATGTGGAACCTTAAATTCAGTGTCGTGGACCTTATACAGAATAGAAGGTTCTGCATGATTTGAAGTGCAATTTTTCTTGTGCTCCATTTGACATGTCATAGGATCAAACAACATTAATTTGGAGTCATCTAGATAAGTGTCTACATCTCTTCCAATTACAGTGAGAGTTATGGAAATAGGAATACATTAAAATGCCTAGATTTCAATATATTGTTTTGGAGAACAAGTGGACTTACAACAAATATGCCAGTTTTTTCTCTCATTTTGACTTAACGAAGGAACCATCTCTATCCTAAAATTAAATATTCACATCCATTATTATTCTCGGATTAGGGACAATAATTTAAATTAATATCAAGATGCATTTTTAAAAATCATCAATCTGCCATCTTAACTACATTATTTTCTACCTTCAGGCACTTGTTGTAGTTTTTGTGAACATGATTCAAATAAATTGGCTCTTTTTCCTTGGTGGCTTCTTTAATTACTTTGTTATTATCCAAGGAACTGGTTTAATTTAAATGAACACAGTGTTCCTGCTACTACTACCCAGAGAAAACACAGGCTCAGAACATGCTGTTTTGTAGTTACAGTGTATGCCTCTGCATGTGGATGCCAAAACTGGTCTGGTCTTATCCATTTACCTACTTTTCTCATGATCCAAAAACTCCCACTAGCCCAGCGAAATCACTTGCCCTGAACACCTTCTTGTGACTCTTTCCAGATAAAAAGCAAAGGTAATTAGACAATTAAAGGACACTTTTACAGAACATTTATTTCATGCCTAGACTACACAGTTACTTCATCTTACCCAGGGCAATGTTCCCTTACCAAATATTTTTGTATTTTTAATCAAAGAAATGAGTATAACAAATAAACACAAGAAATTAACAGTATTTGCACTGTTATGTCCTTATATTTCTGTTATAGTAAACCAGGTTGGTAACTGAGTTCTGTACATAGGTGTAAGATTCTTCCTCCCCCTCCTTTTGGTGTCTTTCCAACTAAAGTACATAATAAAATACATAAGAGGGTGTTTTTTTTAAAAAAATACAAGCAAACATTGGTACTTCATAAAATATTTAAAGACCTTACAAAAACGCAAAACTGTATTTCATTTCCTGAAATAGTTATAGTTTCAAACTCCATCTATTTCTTTTAAACGAAACCCATATGTGTTCAAGGCAGTTTTAATCTATGGAAATACTTTATTTTTGGCTGGCTTGCATGAGTGAACATTAAGTATGAAGCAACAAGTATGGCAAGTCAGGATATTGAGAAGAAATTGTTCTATCTCAAAGAGCAAATTGTTAAAATCTGAGCAATTTCAGCTTGTTTGTCTTTTTCTGTGATTAAATATGAGCTACACGACCATATTTTACAGCAATGGTCTAAGTAGCTAACATATTTTGATTTTTCTCTGTGTTTTAATGGTAAGAAGTCTCCCCTGTGTGACAGAGCTGCCATTTTGTGTCCCTTCACTCTACAGAGGACATGTGCTCTGTCATTTAGAGCAGTATTCACATATGTGGTCATATGGGGGCTAAATCATCACATAGATTGCTTATTTTTGTTCTTCCTTTATCAGTTTCTTAATACCAAAAGGAGCTCTCAGCAGCAAACTGCTCAAGACACGAGCACTGTTTTACGCAGGGAGGAGCATGACAGCAGTAAGGAAGCAGCTCCCCGTTGCCAGTGGCACAGCGAGAACACCTTGGGAAGTCATTCGCAGAACACGTGAAATGCAGCCTCTTGATTTAATGGCATTTCATACTGTTCTTGTACAGACAGAAACAACTGCTCAAAATACAAGTCAGAGGAGAGACAGGCCAGGCAGCTCACTGTACTTGACCTGTGCTTGCTGTAGACAGTGACCCTGGTTGGCCCTGATGTCTCTCCAACATTTGATCTAATTTCTGTTGCCATTAGTCAATTAATATTGTCATCACGAAATCAGAGGGAGAGGCAAGTAAAAGAAAGGTTCTGTGATTATTTTCTTTTAATGTGATCTCTGCTGAGCATAAGGTTTATATTTGCTTAATTAGGACTTCACTATAAACATTAATGACCCTAAGGCCAACCTGATTTGTTTGAGAAAGGTAATAAATTATCTGCCAGAACAGTTTGATCTCTGTATAGAAGCCTTCCTCCAGCTGGAGCCTGACTACATCCCAAAGCTTCCCATCGGTTCATCTCACACGTCTTTTACTGAACTACAATTCCTCTTGAAGCAGCCTCAGACATGTCAGTAAGAAAAAATATAAAAAGCCTCGTCTTTCCCTTTCAGATGGATGCTCTGCTGCCCACCCCAGCGCTACATCCTGAACAATCATTGCTTCTTGCAACTACCAGGAACGTGTCAGGATCTTGAAAGAAATAATTAGATGCCAACTTCAGATAATAGAGTATTTAAAAATCAATTAGCCTTAATGGGAATACTTCGCAAGTTTTCTCATGATTCTGCAGTTTGACACGATGTGTTGAAATGTGTCTCACAGACAAGTAATAGCCCAGTATCTCACGGGAAAGTGAAGCCTCCACTGTGATGTACTAAGAGTGCATTTTACTGCTTCTGGAGTCCATTCATTTCTTGCCATACCAGCGTCAATGAACTTCCTAGCTGCTGTCAGCGTGTTTAGTGCACATGTCAAGCCAGCACTGTGCTGGCCCTGACATCAAACAAACTGGCGGCAATCAAGATATTACCTCAAGCTGGCAAGAAAGAAAAATAACAGGACCCTATAAGGAGCAATCACTGAAATACTTTTTTTATCGACCACCCCAAGTTTCCTGTAATCTTGTAGCTATAGAATAATTAATCTGCTACAGACGATGGCATGAAGAGTGTTGAAAAGGAACAAATTATGTCTCTTGCTTCACACTCCATGGAAATGTCATTTTAAAGCTGAGGTTTTCAGGAGCATGTTTTGCTTTCTTGTTTCCTGGGGTCTGCCTGGGAGCCAGTCTGATCCAACTTTGCCCCCTTGCTGTAAATGCATCCTTGAATACCTCTTACCCCTAGAAGGCAGATTACAGACACAGCACCGATGGTCTGCTTGGCAATTTGAACACTTTCTGGATTTTTTTTTCCCTCACTTTTTTCTCTCTGGTGACTGGATGTTACATGATGGGACAGATAACTGACTGATCATTGGTTTGTATGTCCTTCTGAATAGAGCTCTCACCAAATCACTTCAGATTGATTGAGTGTAAGATTTACTTCTTTTCTAGTCTTCTCTAAATCCATACAAAATGCACATTTTATTTTGTCACCTCTAAGGAAAGGAAAGAAACCAAGGAACCACAGAAATGCCACTTCTCCCTCTGTTCTCCCTTTGGTCCCTCTCTGAGATCCAAGCACGTGAGAGGTAGCAGACTCAGGATCAGTTCCCTCCTTTCCCCGGGGGTACCTGAGCCCATTTTTCTAGGGAGCCACCAGCATCAACAGGCTACTGAGTTCTCCTAGGCAGAATTTTTCTTAACCCTTCCCGTTGATTCTATTCCAGCTGCTATAGATACCAAATCCCACCCATCCTGCCCCACAAAAAGAAGGAAATTCAAGCCTAGTGTTTGTGAAATAACAGGGAGAGGAGATATCTGGGTTTCAGAGCCCAATCTAGAGAACATTTTGTCCCTTATCACCAGTAGCACAGTGCCAGCAGGGGAGATCGAGCAATGCCCATGCCTTGCAGCAGCACTTCGCCCGGTCCTCCTGGGAGAAGGGAAATCTGGAGTCCTGTGCTTCATACAGCAATTGCCCTCAAATGTCTCAGGTGCATGCTGTAAATGCTGGGTCATTGATAGAAGGGGATAAAGACCCTCAGCTCTGCTTTCTCCCCACTATTTTGTGACTGAAACAC